>NW_024424564.1:4078578-4160357 GCF_017311325.1 Ursus maritimus | reverse complement strand
CACCTCTCATGTCCCAACTAGTTTGAATCACATGCCCTCATATTTTATTATCTTCTTTCTATTTTTCCTTGTTTTGGTTATCTATACTTCCTTATGGGACATATTTATAACTGTGTTAAAATATATGTATACTACTTCCACAATTTTTTTTTCTGGTTATGCATTATAATTTCCTGTTTTTTATGCCTGGTAGCCTTTGTTTGGAAGCATGCCATTGTGAGTTTTACATTTGGGGGTACTGCATTCTGTTCTGGCATGCAATTAAGGCACATGGAATCTTATTTTTTGGATACTTACTTTTTAAGATTTGTTATGGCGAACCCAAAGCAGTCTTTAGAGCTAATTTAAACCATTGGTAAGATAACACTCTTCTGAGTATTCTTTCCCATGACCGTGAGTCAGTCTTTCTTTCTGACTCACGACCTATAAGTTCCTGGAATTGCTCTCCTACTATGTAGGTGAGTTTGTGTTCTTTCCCCAGCTTTGTGTAGTTTCCTCACATGCATGCGGCATCACTACTCAACCAAAGACCCAAGACGAACTCCCCATAGATACATATCTCTAGGGCTTGCTGTGTAGCAACCTCTGTTCTCTCAATTATAGCCATCTTTAGTTCCCAGAATACTGATCTTTGTCTACATAATTCAGCAGGACCACAGGCTTTAATTGTGCCTACCTTTACTGTGTTAGGACCCAAAAATAGTCTCTAGGTAATAAACTGATACAGCCCTGGACTAACTTGTTTCCATTCCTTAAGAGATTACACTCCTATATAATATGTTAACCAACTTTGAAAGCCTTAGTTCTAGATATGTATTTTGCCTGGTTTTCTAGTTGTATCTCTAGTCCTTGTTACTTAGTCTTGCCTAGAAGTCTCCATAAATGTGCTTGTTTTTAATTTTCATACTCTTGAGGTTTTCATATTCTGTTTTTGTTATTAATTAATTTATATTATGCCTAGAGTATATGAACTTTATTTTACAGAACTTTCAATGATAAGATATGCTTTTAAGGGCTAATGGGGAGTCAGTTTCATTAAATATTTCATGTGAACTTGACATGCACAAGTACTATTTATTTATGCATAAGTATTCTTTAAATGCAAGAAACAGTATTAGTTGTCTATTTTAAGCAGTTCATTAATAGTATTTTTTCCCACATTTTCAATAATTTGAAAAAAAAACTTTATGACTTCAGGGATCATATTTCTTCTTTCTCAATTGTGTTTAGAAATTTCTTCAGTAAGGGTCTAGAGATGAAAAATGTTTGTCTGAATATGTTTTCATATATACCTACTTACCATTTTATCATATTCATACTTTATAATGATATTTCCATTACCTGAAGTTCTTATAAATTTAAATTTTGCTGCTAGATTTTTGTTTCCTTGATCCTTCCTATCATCTTCATGATTGCTTATTTCTTGTGTGCTTTAAGTTAAATTATTAATTCATAGTCAGCAGGGTTTAGCTGTTAGAATTTTGGTTTTAAATTGTGTTTTTCAAAAAGATTTCAAATGCTTCTTCCTTGGGGAACTATGAATCCAGATAAATCTTTTGTTAATTTCCTTTTTTGTTAATTTTTTTTGTTAATTTCCCTTTTTGAGCTTCATTTCCTCGCATTTATAGGGAATATAAATCTAAATGAAAATATCTCAAGAAAGCAGGACTTCTAAGTTCTCCTAAAAATTTTTGGGAAGAGCTATCTTCCTTTGCCTACGGTCAGATTTTATATTTTATTTTTACAGAGTCGTGGCTTTTTAAGAGTCACATTTTTATGGAGGCATCCCAGTTCTAGCTCCCCCATTGATATAGATCCAAACCCGATTTTGTAAAAAAAAAAAAAAAAAAAAGAAAAGAAAGGAAAAAGAAAAATGTTGGTGCCAACCCCTCAAGTAAAATGAAGTGGAAACAGAAAACCTTAATGCTAGCTCAAGCTGAATCTATGATTGCCGTAGGGACATTTACAGATTTTTATAATCTAGGAATCTAGATTATGTAGGCCTACTGCCAACTGAAACTTCAATCTCTTTGGTTGGTGGGCTGCTCTTATTTTCAGTGTTCGGGTAGCTTCCAGCTATCGGTGTCCAGCTGCTCCAAGGAGACAGTCTCTCTCCAGGTTCTTAAAGCTCCTCCAAGGAAGATTGCTATTGCTAGTTTCTCCATGGCATGCTCATGGTGGGGCAGTGGGCTACCTAGGTTCTATCCCAGCTGCAGTTTTAGGCTGGCTCTGTATGCCTGAGCCTCTTAGACTCTTAAATCTGGGGACTCTCAGATAGGAAAAAATTTTCTGCTCCCTCTCAATGGTAGCACATTGTTTCTTTGAAGGATCCTGGGTTCAAGAGGATTATCTGGTTATCTTCCCAGGACAGATGTTTGTTGCGTCTATCTCTTCCTTTGAAGCAGTGCCTTTGAAGCAAGGATTTTTCCTACTCCTCCACTAGAGGCAGAGTATTTTATTTCTGTCCTCTCTCTGCAGTGAATCTTCCCCTGGGCCTGGGAGGTGGAAATCTTGTCCCTCATCTCACAGTTTAATAATTTTTCTTTGCATGACAGAAGAATCCAGAAAATTGGGCCAGGTTTCTTCTCTGTCACTCAGTCATTGGCAGCCATTCCCCATCTGCACACCTGCTCCACTATAGAAGGCTCTCTCTGGTCTCTTGTCCTGCCTCCAATCTTTCTCAGAAGTACCTAGTGTTGGTCAGTGGAAATGAACTTGAAAATGAGTGGACTTTCTATAAGAACCTGGACTAAATGTGGTTTTAACAGTTCGGAATAAAACCCTTCTCTATTAAACTTGCTTATTTTAAAAATGCTTATTTTTAATGGGTAAGTAATTCTAGATAGGTTTTCTCTCAACAAATACAACATATCTGTGTGTGACTCATTAGCATTTATTATTAATAAGCATTACAGAACAATTTTCTTCAAAAAGAACTGTCCCTTTATAACATACAATGGACATAAAAGCCTTCCAAGAGGCAAAGGCAAATTTAAAATTAACTTTTGAAATCTTTTGTATCCATCTCTTTCTGTAGGATGTTCAACAGAGATGAGCCACAAGCCTAGCTGCAAGTGATTTAAATATAAATGTTGTTACGTTCAGAATCACAACATGCCAGACTTGAAAGGGAACTCAAATACTATCTAGTTCAGCATTTTCACTTTGGTAAATAGGAAGGTGTGGCCTAGATAAGGTAAATTTTCTTTATAAGCAGAAAAAACTAATTAATAGTGTAGCATAAACCATAACTGGTGTTTCTTGTTGCTACTTTAGAACTCTTTCTGCAACTCCATGATACCTCTTCTATTGAAATGTTAGCATGTAATGGGTGCAGACTGATTGTCTCAAGACAAGCAATCCCCCCCTCCAGTATTGATTTAAAAGAGAACTTTAAATAGCCTTTACTTAAATTCCCATTTAACTTCCTATAAAGCCATTTCACCCAAACACTGTATATTAAAAAGAAAATGTTTTTCTAATTGCTTTCCATTATCTTTTATATTTTACAGTTCACACATTGTTGAATTTAAGGGCTTGCATAAAAATATGATTCATTGTTTATTTTTCAAAATCATTACTACATCAACATAGAAATATCATGTCAAATTTTGATTTTCGCTAGTATTGTAGGTTCCAATAACACCAACCTCATATCTCCTCCAAAGGAAAAAAAAAAAAGAAAAAAGAAAAGAAAAAGGAGAGAGATGTGAAAACACAAAGAAAACATATAGAAACAAAAATCTAACAGCTTATTATAAATATACTTTCCTATGCTTGCTGCATTGATTCTTGGTTTGAGTTATGTAATAATCCCTGTACAGAGACTGGAGGAAATGAGAGAATAATGCACTAAAGAGTAAGACTCACAGCATAGTAACTCATCAGCACATATATTTCTTTGGGCTATGCCAGCTTTGGCACATTAATACCCTGTAGTTCTGCCCCCATGAGGTTTTTGCTAGAATCACAGTTCCATTCTCTGGTTCAAAGAGCCCAGAAAATTGAGACCACCCAGAACTACCTTCTTTCTGTTTGTCAGATATCTGGCTTTCAGATTACTGGGGAGACGAATGTTTGGCTAACTGCCCTGTGAACCACTCTAGGCTTTGCTGCCCCCATTATAGCTATTACTGCCATTGGGGTAAAGCCTTCCCACTCAAAATCTTTATCATTCATGGGTGGTGTGAGGTGAGAGAAGCTGGTGAAGCCCATGTCCCAGAAAACCAAGCTGCCAAATTGCTGTTGTTTTGACAAAATGTCCTCTGTATTCCTGCTGGAGGAATAAAATTCACCTGTTTTGAATCTCTTTAACTTAGCCACATATGTAAACTGAAATAAAGACACAAGACCAAAACACCAAAAAGGGTAAAAGAGTTCCGTTTAGGATTAGAAATAATACACACAACTACCCTTCATATTTTTTCTAGGAATATAATCTTATAGTATCAGAATTTCCTCCCTCAGAATGCATGAGGAGATTTGCTGATGTGATATCCTTTCTTCACTTAGACTAAGACTTAACTTTGTCCTGGATAAGTCAGAGAAGTATTTGGAATTCAGGAAATCATTTGAGAAGGAAATACACTTCAAGGAATGCGATATTCACTTTTTACAGTGTTTCTCACCATTGCTCTCTAGCCATGACAGCAAGAAAACTCTATTTCACCAAGCATATAATGTCAGAAAAAGGAGGAGGAATGAATTAGGAACAACAGTTATTATATCTAATTACCTTATTTCCTCATATGACCCATTCAGAGAAGGAAGAAATTTATTATGTGCCTCAATTGCTCTGTTTTCCCTTTTGGTAAAAAAAAAAAAAGAAATAAAAAATAAAAATAAAAAAACAACTTTGTAATGCTAATAAAAACAATGTTTTATCTAAGTGTCTTTGGTATTAACAAGGTGTCTATTATTTACATTTTTATACTAATACATTTTATCACAGAATACTTCTTATTCTATGCAAGTGTATAATACCATCAGCAATATTATGTAAAGCCTTCCCCACACCAAGATAATGCAGTTTGTGTAACACAATGGAACATAAAGCTTTTAAAAGTCTCAGATCGACATCTCTTACACACATGCAGCTGTTCATTCTGATCACTCAGTATCATCTCAGTGACTTTCCAGAACAGGTGCTCAACACGTTTTTATTGGAATTTTCTTCAGTAAAGCCCATCTCACATACAACCATGTCCTTCCTGCTGCTTTGCTGCTAGGCAATCATCTTCCTTGCCAAGCTCTGCCAGTCTCTCACTGGCTGAGGAGTGTCAGTTCTCAGAGGTTGGGTGGTACAATTCTCCCTCCCTATTCACTTATTTCTCTTCAGCAAAAACTCCAAACAGTCCTGGGCTTCCATTCATTTCCATGAGTCTGAAACCCCCTGCAGCAAAATCTCAGAGATACGGATCTTCATAACCATAGGGCATCATGCCTCAGAAACTAATTATTATACCTAAACTCCACTTTCAGTGTTTTGAATTTTTTTTTAATTTTTTCCTACACCAGAGTAGGAGTATGATTTAGTAAAAGGGAGTTCAAAGTGATGAATATATCTGGGCATTACTTTATGTAATGCTTGTAATGGTTGCCATTTTGTATTATTTTAATATACATTTAATGGGTCTAAACATTTAATTAAATCAAATTGTTTAATTGTTCAATATGTCTATTTTTAGACCCTATAACTTAGGCTCTAGTATCTGAATAGCCATAATTAAATTTAACTAGTATTAGCTTTTGTCTTTTTCTTATATGTGCTCTTATTCTTATATAATCATATAAACATTTATAAAATGTGGACTCTTCATTGAAATAAAACACAAAACTTTGGGGGCGCCTGGTGGCACAGCGGTTAAGCGTCTGCCTTCGGCTCAGGGTGTGATCCTGGCGTTATGGGATCGAGCCCCACATCAGGCTCCCCTGCTATGAGCCTGCTTCTTCCTCTCCCACTCCCCCTGCTTGTGTTCCCTCTCTCGCTGGCTGTCTCTATCTCTGTCGAATAAATAAATAAAATAAAATCTTTAAAAAAAAAGCACAAAACTTTGCGTAATCTTTACCACGCAGCCTTTTGATAACATAAAGCATTCTTTTATGTTCCTATCTTATAGAAGAGTAGAGAGAACCATCCAAATACTCTCCAGGGGAGAGAACCTAGGTTTCTAGTTGCATAATCTCATTAATCCGGTGTTCCTAGGGGTGAAATCAAAGATCACTCACTTGGTGTAAGCATAGAAGATAAAAGTTGTTTTACCTTTTGAGATTTGGAGTAAGATTTTACAGAAAAGGTGATATTTGAGCTGGGTTTAAATTCCAAGTAATATGAAAAGGAAACTTCTATGAACAAATATACAGTGTTTACAATATTTTGGGAGAAATCATTTAGAGCAGCCTAGTTTATGTGATCAGAAAATAAGGCTAAAAAATATTTTGGTCCCAGACACTGAAGAACCATAAAAGTCATAAAGGAACTTTAAAACAGTAGAGTGATAATAGATCTATATTTCACAAATATTTTTTTCTTTTTTCTCTTTTTCTTTCTTTTTTGCTATGCAGAAGAAAGAGTGAGGAAGGGAGACACAAAACTTAGGGAAATCATTAAAGAGGGTATTGCATGATAAGGGTACAAAAAGAGAAAACAATAATTGCAGAGGTAATTAGGAGAGAAAGACAATTCAGAAAAATGTGTATCTTGTAATTGATAGGTTTCCAAGATTTGTTAATTAATTAAAAAGAGAGACTAATGGAAATGAGAAAGACACAGAAATCTCTAATGTATGTTTTTTAAAGATAGTAACATCATTAATGAAGATGATAATAGAAATAATAGTACTAGTAATAGAAACAGTAATTAAGTGCTTACTATATCACAGAGACTAAATGATGTCACCATTTATTAAGTGATACTGATTATGTTATACAACGTTGATGAGGTTTATTTCTTTATCTTTAATCAGGATAAGCCTACCTGGTATATAATTCAAATGAAATAAAATATCTCCGTTTTAAAAAATTGGGAAACAAGTGCAAGAGTTCAAGTAAATACAGTACAAGTTCAGGTAAATATGGAGTCAGGGTACAACTTCCCACTATCCTGTCTACAAGTGGAAGAGAAGGATAGTGAGTGGGGAGGAATCACAGAGACAGATGGATGGAACAATAACCATGATGAGGATGACGATGACCACAAGGACAAGGACAATGATGATGACAACAAAACAACTTTTTGAACACCTGCTATAAATAAGACATTGTTCTAAGTATTTTACATGCATTATTTCCTTTATGACCATGAAGAAGGCTGGAAGTTAAACACTGTTATTATCATCCCCAATACAGAGAGGGTTGAATGGTAGCCCCGAAACAGATATATCAATGTCCTAATCTCAGGGACCTTTAAATTTGATTTTATTGTAAAGGGATATTTTCAGATGTAAATAAATATTTTGAGATGAGATCATCCTGAATTATAGAGGTTATCCCTAAATGTGTGCTTATGGGAGATAGCAGAAGAGAAGACCATGGGAAGACAGAGTCAGAGATTCAAGTGATGCAGTCACAGGGATACTGACAGCCACCAGAAGCTGGAAGAGGAAAGAAGGATTCTCTCCTAGAGACTCCAGAGGGAGTAGAGTCTTGAACTTGATTTCAGATTTCTGGCCCCAGAAATACAACAGAATAATCTCTGTTGTTTCAAGCCACCCAGTTTGTGGTAATTTGTTATGAACTCCTTGGAAGCTAATGTATCAATTATCAATTTATTGCTCCAACCTTCCTTATCTGTTCTGTGAAAACTGAGATGGGCCCTTTAAATATTTCTCAATTGCACCATGCTGTTCTTTGACAGTAGATGGCACTGGAAGGACACTACAAGAAGGGGATTCTCTTCCTGGTTCTGTTGTTTTCTTTTATATTTTATCTTATTTTCTTCCCCTTCCCCTTCTCTTTGCTCTTAACTGCATACCTACAAGGGGTTTCAGTGAACATTGAATGGAGCCCCCCACACTGAATTTCAGCTGCACTTCAATGGGAGGAGTCCCAGTGAAACTCCAAGATACCTCCTAGGGTAGATTTCGCTAGCATCCTAGAGAGTTATTTCCTATTTGTTGGATCCCGGTGCCATTCTCCACTCCCCAACTTCTGCCCAGAGAATGTAGATCAATTCTGGCCTAGGACTACCAAGGGAACTTCTTCACAACCCATCAGCCTATAACGATACCTTTTCTAATGAGATCTGAATCACAACTTTGGGGAAAGGAGACCCCTTCCAAGTTTATGCATTCCTTAGGTACCCTCTGCAGCCCTTGGGTATTCTTTAGAGCTCTCTTTATCCTTTATAGGTATTCCCCATTACAGTTCATAACTCTTTATATTAAAGGTTCCTATTTCAAATTAACATGTGGTTCCTGTTTCCTGATTGGACCCTGACTGATACACCCATTTTACATATGAAGAACTTGGGCACAGGAATGTTAATTGCCTTGCCTAAATTCACACAACTAGTAATTGGTAGAATCATTATTCAAACTGAAACATTCTGGTTCTACATCTTAGCCACTGTTGGTAAAAAAACTAACAGGAGTAACCAGATATTTGGCATATCGAATTAAGAGATATCCATAAGGCCTCTAGATGAAAGGAAAAAACTCTATTTTTCTTTCTCTTTATTCTACCTCTACTCTCAATACTTCACCTCTCTGATCACTAGATGAAAGGAAAACACCTGTTTCCTTCACTCACTCCTCACAGAATACTTCTGACACCAGATTATTGGTTTTTGTTTTTGTTTTTTTCCCACACCACACAATTCTGCAATCCTCTGTAGACATCAACTAGGTGTCCTATAACTCAATTCTGAACTATCTCCCTAGAATTAGCATCAGATTTCATAGGTTAAGGCTCATTCCCACAAGACTGCCCCCTCCATCTCAGATGCCAGTCACAAATCCAGGTTATTATTTGTGATTCTGACTAAGTATAAATCAGAGGTTTCCTTTTCAGCCTAGATGATTTAGTAGATCAGCTTACAGAACTCAGGAAAAACAGTTTACTTACTAGATCTTCAGTTTATTAACAACCATATGGAAGAGATCCATATGGCCAGGTATGTGAAGCATGCAAAGAGAGCTTCCATGTACTTTCTTGGCTCATCACCTTCCAGCACTTCTATGTGCTCACCAACCCACAAGCTCTCCCAACCTCATATTTTAGGGATCTTTGCAGAGGCCTCATTACTTAGGCAAGGTTGATGAAATCATCAGCCATTGGTGATTAGTTCAATCTCTAAACCCTAACCCCTCCCAAAAGATCATGGGTGGTACTGAAAGTTCCAATTCTCTAATCACATGCTTAATTCCCCTGGCAATTAGCCCACATCCTGTGATGGTCTAGAGGCTTTCCAAAAATCATCTCATTAGCATAAACTCAGGTGTGATTAAAAGGGGATTTTTATGTATAGTAAGAGACACTTCCTTTCAACTTTATGGCTTTGAAGCTATTTCAGGAACCAAGGGCAAAAGACCAAATATTTTTTTAAAAAGATGCTCCTGTTGCTCTTACCACTTAGGAAATTATACGGATTTTAGAAGCTGTGCACCAGGAAAAGCAATGAAGACCAAATATATATTCCTTATTACAAATTACAATGTCACTCTAGATCATATTCATATCAATTTTTTGAAAATTATACTGTATAAATTGAGAGGCAGAGAGAGAGAGAAGAGTCATGGATCTAGATAATATAAACAAATGCATATATCATTCCAAAAAAGGGTTTGAAGCATTGGGTGCAAAAAGAATAACCCACATCTTTGAGATGTCCACATACACAGTCTATTTGGTTTATAAAGTATTTGTGTGTTTTTAAACTTTCTAATTAGTGCCCAACTTTAAAAATCAGGATATTTCACAATATAACGCAGTTTTTTAGCTTCTCTGAAAAAAATTAGAATATCACAACTTCCGAGAGGCCTGCTCAAAAGAGTAAAAAAAATAACATTTATTACTCCATACCAGTTTGCTACTCGTAGGCAATTTCTTTGCTTATTTATTATCTATTTTTGTTTATTTAAATAAAAATTCTGTGAGAATATAGCTTGTCTGCTCCTATTGTTCCTCAGTATCTAGAGCTATTCTGGATATATATTACCTCAATAACTTGTTTTGCTTTAATTAAAAAGAAGTAGAGGCAAAAGCCAGTTTGTCGCGAGTTAAAAGAAAGACAGCAAAGGTATTGAGGATATTACTAAAAATATCCCCCCAAAAAAGCTTTTTACTTAAAAGAAAAAATAACTAAAAATTGTATTGTATACCTATGCCCATATGAAATCTGATATATAAAATATTTTAGTATTTTTTAAAGTTAATAATACACAAGTATTAAAAGGTAAGTAATGAACATACTAACTCTCGAGTTTTAATAAATGTTTTGAAAGAGTATCTGAGACAAAGTAAATAGCAGATCCTAGTCATGATTATTGACATATTAGCAAAAAACTATGAAAAAATACATATAATCTAAACAGACACTCCATTTTTGGTTGATGTTCTACTGAAATTGAATTACACACACACACACACACACACACACACACACACACACTCCCACACCCACCCACTCACATACAAACCACCAATGAAACACATTCTAAAGTCATTACACTTATACCCAGGCTATAAATTGAATTTTAGGTATTAAAAGAAAGAAAAAAATCAAATATTCCTTGGTACTGCAAATCTTTTTGAAATTTTCAATGGTTTTATTCTTGGAAAATGCTATATGACCAATATCTAATAATTTTCTAAGCCTGTAAAATAGTGTACTTTCAACTTTCTCAGTTTGATAATCTTTTCACACTGTGGATTATATCATTCACCTTAATCTTACCATTCCTCTTCATTAAAACCTTTTTGCCCCACTCCAAAATATTGCAACTCAATGCTTTCAGAGATAAGATCTCCAAAATAGAAGCTTATGTCATATGCTTATTCTATAGTGCTTTTGCATACCAAATGATGCTCTTATTTATGCAGTAACATAAAAATATACTAATAAAAATATATAAATAAGATACATAACTTGTGAAAGTGAACAAAGGAAACCTTATTTAAAATGGAGTCCAGAGATCAGAAGGAGGGGTGCTCACATGAAGCTCCCTGCAGACCCACAGGAGGAGAAGAATCTTGCATTTCCAACAAGAAGAGGCTTACTTTACTACCCAGCAGAAGGAAGGGAGATTTTCTTGTTGCCCAGCAAGAGCCTAGCCAATGAAGATTGTCACAACTCAGTCAATGAAAAGCCAATACATTTTGAACTTCCACTTTCTCCAGTAGACTTTTTGTTTGTAGCAGTCCCTCCTAACTCACACCTTTCTTCTATAAAAGAGTGTTCCTGTCCTTTATTCCCTGGACTTGCCTGCAGCTTTTTGCTATGGCGTGTTTGTCCCAAACTGTAATTCTTCTGCTATTCCTAAATAAACCCATTTTGCTGGTCAAGTAACTGGCTGTTTTATTTTTAAGGTCAACAAACCTTATTTATGTAATTAACTAACTATATGAATTTTACACTTGTTAATTAATATTCTTTATTTCTCTATTCTAATTTAATAGACAAATCTACAAGTATAGAAATTTAAATCCATGAACCTCATTTATGCTGAAAAGATTTATTGCCACTCTTCAGTTAAAATTATTTCCTGAACAAGTGAAATCTATTTTCTTTTTTAATGTTTTACATTAGTTATTTGTTTTAACAACTCAAATTTTTAATTTAATCTCCTATGTTTTCTTCTTATCTTTGTACTGTCCTGTCCATATTAATTTCCAATAGCTCATTTATTTTACATTCTTCACTTTATCCTTCCTTAGA
The DNA here is from genome assembly GCF_017311325.1 of Ursus maritimus. NCBI lineage: Eukaryota > Metazoa > Chordata > Mammalia > Carnivora > Ursidae > Ursus > Ursus maritimus. Next base: position 4,148,482 of record NW_024424564.1, on the reverse strand, counting down.
TTTCTGGCCTACATTTACCTCTTTAAAATCTAGATTTATCTAACATCTATTTTGTTTGGGAACAAATGTCTTCTATGTAACTATCTCAACTTTTCCATGTAATTCACTTTTTAAAATTTGCTGCATAAAGGTTGTGTTTCCCTATGTTTATGGGGATGGGGATATACAGTTGTGATTAGCAAATGCAAAAGTCAATAACCACATGTGGTTAGAAATTCATTTTGAATATCTTCTGTGTGTTTTAATAATGGAATTTACTAATTTAATAACAGAATCATCCTTTCAGCCTAAATCTATCATAACCATAAAGATACTAAGCATGCTTCTAGTTCTTATTCTCTTTTCTAATAGTAAAGACAAATTTAGAAATACTCAATCTCTCTCATGTCGTGTGGTGGAATATGTAAAAGTATGGATTATTGATAACCAGATATACAGAAATGTCAAATGTATAATTGAATGTATATAAATGATTATAGTATATAGTTAAATGCATATCAAAGTATGTAGCATAGAGTAAGATCAACATAATTATGGAATTATTATTAGAAATCTTCTAGAGTGTTTATTTTAAGCCTAGTCTTGTTTTAAGTTCTTTACATATATTTGGAAACTTGATGCTAGTAAAAACTCTATAAAGCAGGTATTCTTATTATCATACTTGGATAAAAATTGAGGAAATCTAAAGAATAGGGAGATTAAGTAAGTTGGCCAAGGTCTCTCAGTAACTAATTATGGTGCTAAGATTCAAATTCAGGCAATTTGACTCCAGCATTTTCCTCTTAAAATGAACATTAGGCTATACCATGACATAATTCAGAAAATATAATTTGATTTCACTGACCTATGGAGGAAACATCTTAGGTATAAATAACTGTTAACTATAAAGTATTAATATCTGCATTGAGGAATTTACATAAAGTTTCAGGTTCATCATTCCTAATGAATTTCAACTTAGGATGAATAAAAATAGTTCCTGAATAAAGTTGAAGTTACAATGATAGCAAAATAATGTATGTTATATTATATTTGTATGCATATTTATGTATATATTTCTAATGTATTATATTCATTTTTGCTAGATATCTCAGAAAAGATAAAAGTTTACTGCCATGTAGAGAGTACTCAATATAACTCCAAATTTTGAGGAAATTTTTCCCACTCTTAGTCATGGGAAAAGCCACTGCTGAGTTTTCGTGCAGCTTCTTTTTTGTTTTCTTACAAAAAGATGAATGAGGTGCAAGTCAATGTTACTTTCACTCATAGTTGAAAGGCTGATATCAGTTGGCCTATTTGCTATATCATCATAGAGCAGTGATGAGAATTGTGACAGAATACATGTCTTGGAGAGAGGTTTATGAGCCTTACTTCAAAGAAGGTTATTCTCCAGACTAGACAACACTATAGAATATAAAACAAGGTAATAGTCTATTTCTACTCATTGTAAATATATCTTATTCCCTTACATTAGTTTTGTCATAAAGTATGGTATGACTCTGTAATTCAGACTGTGTGTGAGGTTATAGGAAACAAACAGGTAGAAGAGTGCTTAGTCAATCTTCATTCTTCAGTTTTAGTCCTTTGTTCTTTGTCCTCCATAGGAAACAGATTCTAAATATACTTCATTGACTCCAATTTCCTAGCTTTGATTTAGATTACATTTGACAGCTTCATAATGCTTTTAGTTTGTAACATCAAAAGTGATGTCATAGATACTTAAAAGCTCTCTTTAAATCATTTACAAAATCAGGGTAAGTTGGGTGCCTTTTTAGTACTTTGTACTTTGTGTAGGCAAAACAAAACAAAAAAACAGCACAGGCAGTTCAATATATATATTTTCCACAGCAGATCTCTCTCCCATCCTGCCATCTTCATTTCCATTGTAATAGCTATATGCCCTTTTGCTATGTTTTCATAAACCTGTAGTAGTAATGGGTATTTTTTAAGAAATATGCCATATAATGAAAGTTAGAAGTCATATATGCACTGATAAAAGTATATTTTTTCCCTAACATAAAAGAATGGTGAATGTATTATAAAGTAAATATTTACTCAATGTTTAAGAGAAGCTGTGCTTTCAACTTGCCCTGATTCATTATTTAAAAGCAAGGTAACAATCTCCCTGAGCTTGATGGAAAGAAGCCTTTGCCTACTTCTGAGATTCTCCCTGTATTTAGGATATGTATTTTTCCTCATAATCCCCTCACCTTATTTGAACAGTACTTATAAATATAACATGTAGTGCATCTGAGTCAGAATTCCTGTTCTAACATTTATTAGTCATGGTAATACTGAGAAAATTATTAACCTTTCTGAGAATGTATTTCCTCTTCTACTTAACAAGGTTTATACTACCTTCTTCACAGAATTGTTGTGAAGAGAAGACAAGTCAGAATGCTAAAAATATTTAGTAGAGTACTTAGCACATACTATACTTATTTTATATAATAGCAGGGGCTGCTGTATTTGTTTTTGACACAGTATGGTCTCAAATACCTTTAATTGATAGCTAGCTCAATCAAAGGCAAAAATAAAAACAAAATCAAAACAATTCTTAGTTTGTTACAACCATACTTCTTTTGATTTGGCTACCTAAAGACCTGCTCAGAAACTTCCTGGGGGATAAATTGAGGAAGATATTTCCTTTTCAAAATAAGACAACTAAAGGAATCATTTATAAATATGGTCATAAATAAATAGCCAATGATAAAGTTTAAAGTTAATCTAGAGGGGCGCCTGGGTGGCTCAGTTTTTAAGCGTCTGCCTTCAGCTCAGGTCATGATCCCAGCATTCTGGGATGGAGCCCCGCATCGGGCTCCCTGCTCAGCGGGAAGCCTGTGTCTCCCACTCCCCCTGCTTGTGTTCCCTCTCACGCTGCCTCTCCCTCTGTCAAATAAATAAATAAAATATTTTTTAAAAATAAAAATAAATAAAGTTAATCTAGAAAAGTTTTTATCTTCAAATATGACAATGAGAGGGTGTGACTGTTTGAAAAATATATATATATTCTAAAATACATGTCATTCACATACGTAGTACTATAATATTTTAATGTTTGGAGTTATTACAGAATATTGGAAATATTACAGAGGATTAGGACAAAAGCTGACCTATCCACTTACATAAAATGACTAAAGATAGAACTTACCTTGAGATTCTAAAAATGTTAATTTCCATATTGAAATACTTTTTAAGTCTGGCATTATGGAATCGTATCTTCTTCTTTATATATTTATTAACATGTTTATTAGATATTATCAAATATTGGAAGACCAAAAAGAAATCAGAATTTAGTATCCTTTCATTTTGCTCAGAGGAAACTACAAACACAGGGTGAAAATCCATTTAACACAGGTATCAATTACCAGAAGGTAAAAAAAAAAAAATTAATTCTAGAGTGTCTGAAGAACTTGATTTTCAGCAGAATCCATTCACAATCCTCAAAGTGACACTGACTCCATTAGAGGTCAAGTGTAAGTAAACGATCAAGCTTAACAGAAGTGCTTAAAGAGCCATAAGTCAGGAAGAGCTTGAAAGTGAGGGGATTATTAAGGTTAACTGTTGTAAGATAAGGAGGTGAGAAACCTTGACAGAGCAACAAGATAGTTATCACTGCTTTAAGGTAAAAATCATTACTTTAGAAGGGGAATTTAATTTGTTCCTAAATAAAAGAAGATTGATTTTCGTTTTCATTTTGTAGGTTTTATTTTCCTATTGAAATTCCAAGCCAGGGATTGAGGGTGGTGGGAAGGACAGAAATACTGATGCGTGGAAAACAGTTTGTTAAGAGAAATTCAGAAGTGTGCATTTGTTTTTGTGACCATTAAGAATTGAAAAATACAAGTCCCCAAACAATCAGCAACCTATTTTCACTTAATATACATCACTATTATGTTTGCAACACTAGAAATTTTCAGGAAATGAAGAAAATTAATAGAAGAGAGATAAACCCAGGGAACTGCCAACCTTTTGCATACAAGTTTACCTGAACTCGGTTATTTTACTAATGTAACTAATTACTGATAATAGCAAAATGATAGAAATAAGATCTTCAGATGTGTTTGTATTTATCTTTCAAAGAAATTAGGAGACAATTTTCAAGGTGGGGATCAGGATTCAAATAGCTCTTTCCTAATTAAGTGGGAACAGTTTTCAATTGCTTTGGTAGAATCGAATCTTCAAAGCCTAATGAAGCTAAATTGACAGAAAAACACATACATAGAAAAAATATAAATACAGCGGATAAATACCAAGTCAGCAAAATCTACAGTATAGCTTTTTATCTCTCTTTCTCTAGCTTTTAAAGTGACCATTGTAACTTTGGGCAAGGTTCAGTTAAATTTTTGTTTCTTAAGTTGTACAATAAAAAGAATATCCCTTCTGTACCTACTATGGGCTAGGTGCTATATTAGGCAATGAAAATACAAATATGAATTAAATATATTTTCTGTTCTTAAGAAATTCACTGTTTACAAACGTGTCAGCTACTGAATGGCTTTCTATAGAATTGGTGTTATAACAGAGATAGAACACTGAATAATCCTTTAAATGAACATAATTAGTCAATCCCTTCTCTTCATTTCTCCATTACCACCACCTCTAGCAAAAGTTTAATAATACAACAGAAAGAAATTAAGCTCAATGGAAGTTAGTGGCTTTATGAAATTTCTGCAGTTGCTTCAAATTGCATATGGTAGAATCAATAAATCTTTCTCCTTTCATAAATGAATTATCATTTCATGGTACCGCTATATTATATCAGAGTCCCTCCACTCCAAACATCTATTGCGTAGAATATGTTGTTCTACTAAGCTTCACATCCATTTCAAAGAATATCACAACACACTACCCGCTCAACTACTGCTGCAGAAATGCTAGTTGTGTCAACCATCAAACATTATATGGTATCTTCATTTACATCCTGAAACGTTAGGGTTTTTGATTCACTACCAAGCTGAACCTCTTTAGAATACTCCAATACTTCAGGGTTGTAGCTGAATCCTGACAGGGTTAAAATTCAGAGAGAGATTTATAGCCTACATAGGCTACCACAAAGCCTACCCTCAGACACCAGTGGACTGGTGGGATGCTAGAATTAATTTTCTTGTTAAATTTATAGCTATTTAAGTACACTGTATCTTAGCAATCTTTGAGCATCCTCTAATGTGACAGCCCTCAGATCAGCATCATATTCCACCTTGCGCCTCTCCTCTATCCTTACTCCTATTTTTTTTACCCCTGTCCTATAATTCATGCTCTCTGAAAACTCTGTTCTATGGAGAGCAATTTTCCCTAAATCCTCCAGCTCTCCGTTCTTGGTTTTAGTTCAAAAATGGCTTCTTGATGAGGAAATGACTTTCCATGAAGTCTTTTCAAGTCCTACATCCAATGAACACTAAATTTGTGACTAGACTTCTGTACCTTGATGCTTTCCAAGGTGTTTCACTTATTTACTTATGAGTGGGGAGTGGCTAAATGCTTGTTTTCTGAGACTTAGTCCACTGGGCTAAAAATACTCCTTCCCCATCTTTGTCTTGAACTCTTTGTCACTTCCTCTAATATAATAAAGACTTTACAACTTATGGTCTTTCTTTCCACACATGTCACCTGCCATCCTGACTTAGCAATTCCTTTTCCAATCATCTCCAAATATCTTTTCTTCATATCATTTTGGCCAACAATGTTCTCTCCTTCTCATTCTGGAACTTGAAATAATAATTTGAAATAATAGTTTCAGGCTCCTACTGAAATTATCTAACTCTGTTTTTTTAGTTATCTAACTGTTATTATCCAGCTCCAGTATTCCTCTACTTCCTTCCTACCTGCTAGATCCTTCACTTTCATTTGTAGATCAAATTTCATATCCCAACAACTTACCCAATATTTTGTCAATATTCTTAACTCACTTTTCCAATATCCTTCTACTCTACCCACTTGAAAAAATCATTCACCTGTGAACTTGACTGCATTCTCTTTTCTGCCCCTACTGTAGTGGCCAATCTCAAATTGACCCCCAATGATCTATGGCTTTTGGCATGCAGCCTCCTTCCACACTGGACCAAGATTGGCCAGTGTGAAAAACAATATTGCAAAAGTGGTAGTATGTAACTCCAAGATTAGGTTATAAAAGGCACCATTATCTTCTGATTCTCTCTGTCTCTCTTTCCCATGACTTACTTTAGGGGAAGCCATGTTGCGAGCAAACATATGGAGCCTCTTCTACAGCCATGTGAGTGAACTTGGAAATGAATCCTTCAGCCCTCATCAAGTCTTTGGAAATAATAGCTTAACTGTACTTCATGAGAGATCTTGACCAAGAACTGTAGGGCTAACCTGATCCATAGGAATAGCTTGTTATTTGAAGCTACTAAGTATTAGGGTAATTTGTTACATAGCAACAGTTGCTGAGCCCTGCTAGGGAAAAGCAGATAACTATGAAGATTGGTGGGGGCACCTAGGTGTGGCTCAATCAGTTAAGTGTCTGCCTTCCACTCGGGTTGTGGTCCTGGGGTCCAGGGATCAAGCTCCCTGTCTGGCTCCTTGCTCAACAGGGAATCTGCTTCTTCCTCTCCCTCTCCCCCCATCCCCACAATTCAGCTTGCACACCCTCTCTCTCTCATAGATAGATAGATAGATAGATAGATAGATAAAATCTTTAAAAAAAAAATTATGAAGACTGGTGCTAAATTCTTGTGTCTTTAATCTCCATTCTGTGTTTCAGTACTGTGTTTTCTTATTCCATTCTCTATCCAGTGTCTCCAGTGTATTTTCCTAATTTCTCCACTCTCATCAAACCTCTAAACTCTACCTCCCATATTATCTTATAATACCTTAGACTATTCTATTATCTTACAAATCTCAGCAAGATGTATAAGATATATTAAATATAGACTTTTTCAAGTTTCTGCTATTGAAGATACATCTATACATTACAGAATATAGGCTATAAATGTGTATATATCTATCTTTCAACTTTTTCCTTTCTTTTGGTTTCTCCCAGTTAACATTTAATTATGCCCACCTAATACCCCACAGCTTCCTTTAACTCTAATTCTTCATTCAGTTAAAGCTTTAGTTAATAGTTTACCTTTCAAGTCCAACTTCTGGGAAGAATTATTCATACTTTTCTCTCATTATTTCCTCTTCTCACATTATTCCTCACCAGAGGCAATTTGGTTTCTGTTCCTAGTATTCCATTAAATTTTTCTCATCACAATCATTAGTTGGTCATTTTTTACAGATGATAGGAATATATCCTTTGCAATCTTATTTAACTTGATTTCTTCCATTGATTCCATAATATCATACTATATATATTTTTTCTATTTAATTCTCTGAACTTGGATTCTCTATCTCCTTTGCTGATCCCTTTTATAAAATAAATACTTGGTAGAAAATTTCCAATTTTTGAGTCCTTTTATATATGGAATGTAAACATACTTTATAATGTATGCAACTAAAACATAGTTTATAATGACCCCTTCATTAGTCCTTGAGCACTTTAGAAATATATCTTTTATGAATTATTATTGAAAACATAAACTAGAAAGTCATTTACATTAGTTAGTATAAGTAAATTAATATTATTTGTGCATAAAGAGTATTTCTAAAAAGTGTTTTGAAGCTAAGAATACTTTGAAAGCAGAGATGACAGTAAAATTATCCATATCCTTAAAATTAAAAATCAGTCAAAGGAAAAGACAAATACAGAGAAAGTGAACAGAGCAGGTTCACAAAATATTTGAGGAACTAGGACTTGATTCATTATGTAGACTAACAGAAAAGTTTCCATCACTATCTTTTATCTTTATTATAAGAAATGGAGTCAACAAAAACCAAGACAGAAAAGCTTCTCGTACAGCTGTTTCAAGAATTAGTTCTATAAATATGTTACTTTTTAAACTCCAACTTTTAGAAAGTGTTCTGTTATCCAGGTATCTTGCGAACATAGTAGTAGTTCCCTCCTGCTAAACACAGAACATCTGATTATACACCCTTTCATTATTTGCTCGAATCTGGAGATTCATAAATTCTCATTTTATGGTGCCTTAAAGTCTCAGTAATTTTTCCATGGCATGCCCTAAGTCAAAAGTAATTAGGTAAAAACAACACAATAGTAGTAGTCAGTGTGGTATCTGAGAGATGCTGCTGTTCTTTTCTTGAATATACAAAATATATTATGAGGTACTGATAGACTGTCTTAACGTTCCCCTCAAGTTGACTAAATGTTAGACAAGTTTCTTTCTGACTATAGAATCTGACCTCCCTTTATTCACAGCATTTACTTTAGAAAACTTAAAATTTTAAATTTTTCTGCCCCTTTGAGATGTAAATCTTCTCTCAGCCTCTTGCCAGTTTTATAAGCCAGGAATGTCTTTCTCAACTACCTGGGAACCATCCTTTTAAAATGTAATCCCCAGAAAGATGGTGCCCCAATCTCCCACTCTGTTGGGGGATGAGAGCCTAATTTCATTATCTGTCAGTTAGAAAACATGGATGGCCTAATCACATTGACCAGCCTTCCCCCTAATGTCCTTCAGTACTTTTCCACTAGCTTTCTGTAACACTTAAAAACTCTCCGGCATTTTGCTTCAGCAGACTTGAGTTCAGCATCTCTCCCCCTGTTGCAGTGGTAATGAATAAAGTCTTCCTTAGACTTACTGGATACAATTTTTCTTTGGCAGCACCCCTAAGAGTTTGCCTTGGTGCCTTGGGGACACCTCAGTGTACCCTGGGAAATCATCATTCTAATCTAATCAGGAATCTAGGAAGTAAGAAGATAGAAGAATAGCAAAACAAACAAAAAAGTAAGAATATTCTTTATAGAATACCTCCATCCCCATTCCCTTCCCTGTCTCTCTTCTCCCAAATTTTACCTCACCTAACCTCAGTTTTAAAACAAACTGCTGTAGAGGAGAGTTGGAGAATATGATTGGGACTTTGGAATTCTATTCAAAATAAAGGACATGTTACCTATTTCTTAAACTGTACTACATCCCAGGATTCTCTCCTTGGTTCATTTCTCACCCAAGAAAATCTCTCTAAACTATTTCATACATCGCCATACCTTCAATTACTATCAATTGGTCATTTTAAATGGGGTAGGATGATGCAACGTACACTGGGAAGGGGAAAGCTTGTATCAAATCCTTCAAGGGGCATTTCCAAATTATATGTTCCTTCCCACTGCCCAATACCCAAATAGTCCCCTGTAGAGGATTCTTGCTTTCTAATTGAGGACCATTTTTACTGTGAATTATTGCAATGGAAAGGGGTGTTTTAGAAAGAATATTAGTAACTTGGATTCTGGTGACCCTCAAATATATTTTTATGCCTAAAACTCTTCTAGTCCAAACATATATTTCCAACTGTCTGTGGACATCCGATGTACATTTCAAAATCAACATATCAAAAGTGAAATTATTGTTTTCGTACCTAAATATTCTGGATCTTATATCCCTAGAACAATGATCAGCATGGGTCAACTTCATTCTCCTAAAAAAATTGCATATAATTACTTATCTTCATGTGCAGTACTGCTACTCAAGGTCAGGTCACTCAGTTTCTCACTTGGATTTTTATAAATCTAATTGTTCTATCAGCCCTTATTTTTTAAAAAGATTTATTTATTAGAGAGAGAGAGAGCAAGTGCGAGCAGGGGGAGGTGTAGAGGGAAAGACAAGCAGATTCCCCATTGAGTGGGGAGCCTGACATGGGGCTGAATTCCAGGACCCCAAGACCATGACCTGAGCCGAAATCAAGTCAGATGCTCAACCAACTAAGACACCCAGGTGCCCCATATCAGCCTTTAAATATTAAACTATTTTAATGGTGGTAAAAAACATGTTAACATTCCATACAAAAACCTGCCCACAGATGTTTATAGCAGTTTTGTCCATAATTGCCCAAACTTGGAAGCAACAAAGATGTCCTTCACTAGGCGAATGGATAAATACACTATGGTACATCCACACAAAGGAATATTGCTCCACCATGAAAAGAAAGGAGCTATCAAGCCACAGCAAAACAGAGAGGAAACTTAAATTCATATTACTAAGTGAAAAAAAAAACAATCTGAAAAGGCTACATCCTATATGATCAGAACTATATGATGCTTTTTAAAAGATTTATTTGTTTACTTATTTATTTTAGAGAGATAGCACCCTGTGAGTGGGAGGAGGGGCAGAGGGGGAAGGAGAGGGAGAGGGTCTCAGGCAGACTCCACACCGAGCACGGAGCCTGATGCAGGGTTCTATCTCATGACCCTGGGATCATAACCTGAGCCGAAACCAAGAGTCAGATGCTTAACCAGTTAACTGAGCCACCCAGGTGCCCCACTACATGACAGTTCTGAAAAGGCAAAACCATGGAGATAGTAAAACGATCAATTGTTGCCAGGGGTTGAGGAAGGAACACGCAGAGCACAGAGGATTTTTAGGGTAGGGAAAATATATGATATCATAACAATGGATGCATGTCATTATAAATTTGTTCAAGTTCACAGGGCGTACAAAGTTAAGAATGAACCATAATGTAAACTATGGACAGGTTCATCGACTGTAAAAAACACTCTCTGGTGGGGATGTTCATAAAAGGGGAGGCTATGCCTGCGTGTGGGCAGGGGACATATTAGAAATCTCTCTACCTCTCTCAATTTTCCTGTGGAAATAAAACTGCTCTAAAAAACTAAAGACTTACACCACATAACATAAACTTTATGATCTTAACTATTTTTAAGTATATAATTCAATTACATTAAATGAAGTCACGTTATTTATCTTGCAAAACTGAAACCACTGTTTACCCATTAAACAACTCCCCATTTCTCCCTCACCCAGGTCCTTGTAACCCGTATTCTACTGTTTTTATGAATTTGACTACTATAGATAATTCACGTAAGTAGAACCATACTGTATTTGCCTTTTTGTGACTCTTATTTCACTCAGCATAATGTCCTCAAGGTTCATTCATATTGTAGAATGTGACAGGATATCCTTTCTTTTTTAAGGCTGAATAATATTTGTTTGTATGTATATAGCACATTTTCTCTCTTTTAATTTTTCTTCAACACAGAAGTGTGAATCAACCTTATACAATGGAATGGAATGATATCATTCATTTGCTAAACACCTTTAGTAGCATCCTTTGACATTTAGACCATGTTCAGTAAAACTAATATGTAATTAGTAATTTCAGCTGCTCTTTCTCATCCATGCAGCCTCAGCTTTCACCATTCTCCCTAACTCGCCTTCTTTGCAACCTGTAATTTATTTATAGAGAACTTCTTTCACTTTTTTTTTAAAGACTTTCTTTTCTTTTTAAGTAAACTCTACCACTAAGGTGGGACTTGAACTTATGACCCTGCTATCAAAAGTAGCATGCTCTACCAACGGAGCCAGCCAGGTGCCCCTATGGTGAACTTCCTTTAGAATTCTGAACTCCTAACGATTGTTCTCATTTGTAGACTGTGATTTATAGTGTCCTCTCTGTCATGAACATTTTATTTTTGTTTAGCAAATTCCTACTCATCTTTCATATTGTACCTTAAATGTTAATATCTTTTGAAACTTTTGTATAACTACCTTTGCCTGAGGTAATGTGCTCTTGTTATACATTCTTATACCACCCACTGTGGTCTTCTTTCAGTGATTTTCACACTTTACTGTAACATTCTATCCTACCTCAATAAGTCACACGTGTTGGAAAGACAGCAATAGCAACTACATTTTTCATTATCTTATTCCAAAAAGCTAAAAAATCCCTCCTTATTGAATGATCAATGAATAAATTAAATATAGAAAAAATTAAACGAGTGAGCATTCAGCCCAGTTATTTTTTACAAGCTCTATTTTTAAGAAAATGAAATAAATTGCATTGTACTAACTTATTAAAACATGAGATGTTAGGAATGAATTTGTTTATGTAATCTAGGACGTAGTTCAACAATGTCTGAGGCAAGTGTTTGCAATTAAACAGAAACTCAAATCACCAGAACCCTCCATTCCGTAAGCAGTAATGCAAGGTTGAGACGGTACATTAACAAATTACTGATGTCTAGCCCTAATTTCCTGCCGCTTAGGCTTTTAGAACAAGTATTTCCTTAGCAGATGAATACCAAGAGTACTGGAAACTCAAACAAGTATAAATTCCTTTTTCTCTGGTTCTGTCTTGATGAGCTCATTTCACAATTAAATCCTTGGTAGTTTTCATCAAGTCCAAGTATTTATCTTCATATGCTTTCAACTACTTTAGGTTACTTGCAATTTTCATTCAGTCTTACTGACCTCCTAGAAAACGAAATTCTACCCTCAACTCCAGATCCATGGCTGAAATGGCATCATATTTTGCCCAATTTCCCTTGCATTGACTTACTGCCTATGTACTGGGATCTTTATCTATCCTCTATACTTGGCAACGCATTATAGTGACATGCACATGCCCGCCTACCTTAAATACCACCTGCCACTATATTCACCTGCATCCTTACTCCAGTTAGCTGTTTAGAGATTCATTGATTTATTTACTCAATGAGTCCTTCTTGAGTGCTTACCATGAACAAAGCACAAAAGTAAAACTGCAACTGTAACAAGTGATACAAAAGAGCATCAGTATGAAGTATAGCAAACTTCACAGAGCCAAAATCTGGAAGCATATGGTTTAGATTTAAGTGCCAGATTTGGCACTTATGAGTTCTGTGCACTTGGGCAGTTTGCTTAAGTGTTCTCCTCTGGTTCTTTGTTTGATGTGGTCAGGCCACCAAGGAAAGAGGTTGTATATGAGCCTACAAATGCCACAGAGCTAACCGAGACACTTCCTTTAAAGTTTGTAATCATCTCCATCTAAGAATTGTGAGAAAGAGAAGCATGCCTAAAGATGGGTTTATCTAATTGGCAAAACTTACCTATTTCTTAAGAGCAACAGATGGGGACATCATGGGCATTCTATGTTAGTAGCAGAGAACAAGAAGAGCTCAGGGACGAGGGAGCTTCATGAAAAAGGAAATGAGGATAAGGTTAACATCAAAGCGTCTATGTGGTTTCCAAGCTATCTTAGTTCACCTTTTCTGCTATGCTTGGAGAAGAGGCAAGCGAATCCAACCTGCCTCCCACATATATGGTGTTCGTAAAATTCCCAGTGTATTCACTCTAAGCATATGTTCTTTTGTGTTTGCAGACATGAAAACTCCAGAGCCTGCTAAAGGGGCCGTAGCAGGGACTAGAGTGTAAACTGACACCACAACAAACTTAAATTATTCTTTCATTGGTCTTAGCCAAACATGGAACTAGTAGAGTTGATGGAAAAGAAAGAAAAAACAGCAGCTGAGGGGGTAGCAGACATAGGTCCTTAAAAATGTGCCTGCCATATTTCCCTGTATAAGAATCTAGGGCAGCTTCACGGAGTGGGAGAATATATTTGCAAATGACACTACAGATAAAGGACTGGTATCCAAGATCTACAAAGAACTTCTCAAACTCAATACACGAGAAACAAATAAACAAATCAAAAAATGGGAAGAAGATATGAACAGACACTTTTCCAATGAAGACATACAAATGGTTAACAGACACATGAAAAAATGTTCAAAATCATTAGCCATCAAGGAAATTCAAATCAAAACCGCACTGAGATACCACCTTACGCCAGTTTAAATGGCAAAAATAGACAAGGCAAGAAACAACAATTGTTGGAGAGGATGTGGAGAAAGGGGATCCCTCCTACATTGTTGGTGGGAATGCAAGTTGGTACAGCCACTCTGGAAAACAGTGTGGAGGTCCCTTAAAAAGTTAAAAATTGAGCTACCCTATGATCCAGCCATTGCACTACTGGGTGTTTACCCCAAAGATACAGACGTAGTGAAGAGAAGGGCCATATGCGCCCCAATGTTCATAGCAGCAATGTCCACAATAGCTAAATCGTGGAAGGAGCCAAGATGCCCTTCAACAGATGACTGGATTAAGAAGTTGTGGTCCATATATACAATGGAATATTACTCAGCTATCAGAAAGAACGAGTTTTCAACATTTGCTACAACATGGACGGCACTGGAGGAGATAATGCTAAGTGAAATAAGTCAAGCAGAGAAAGACAACTATCATGTGATTTCTCTCATCTATGGAACATAAGAACTAGGATGATCAGTAGGGGAAGAAAGGGATAAAGAAAGGGGGGGTAATCAGAAGGGGGAATGAAACATGAGAGACTATGGACTATGAGAAACAAACTGAGGGCCTCAGAGGGGAGGGGGGTGGGGGAATGGGATAGGCCGGTGATGGGTAGTAAGGAGGGCACGTATTGCATGGTGCACTGGGTGTTATACGCAACTAATGAATCATCGAGCTTTACATCGGAAACCGGGGATGTACTGTATGGTGACTAACATAATATAATAAAAAATCATTAAAAAAAAAAAAGAATCTAGGGCAGCTTGATAAATGAGTAAAAACATATCTACAATTAGTTCAAATTCTGCAAGTGTAAGAGATTCAACAGAATTGGCTTTTGCCTCATCCCCTTTATGGCTCTAGTTCCCTAAGACTTTAGGCTGGGAAGTAAGGACCAGGCACCTAACACCACATGGGGTCCTCAGTATGAATTAGGTATATTTCAGGTACAGTTGACCCTTGAACAATGTGGGAGTTAGGGGAAGTGACCCCTAAGGAGTCAAAAATCCACATATAACTTCTTCACTCCCCTAAAACTAAATTACTAATAGCCTACTATTGACCAGAAGCCTTACCAATAACATAAGTAGTCAATTAACACAGATTTTGTATGCTATATTATATACTGTATTCTTACAATAAAGTAAGCTAGAGAAAAAAGGTTTTTAAGAAAATCATAGGAAAGAGAAAATATATTTACAGTGCTATGCTATATATATTGAAAAAATCTGTGCATGAGTGGACCTACATAGCTCAAACACAAGTTGTTAAAGGGTCAAGTGTGCTCAACAGCACATGCAGCTAGTAGCTACCTATTAGCCCAGATGCACAGAATATTTATATAATTGCAGAAAATTCTATTGAACAATATCATCTAGATATAGCAATTCCATTACTGGGCATCTGATACCTTGGAGAAACCCTCATACATGTTTCAGGAGACAGCTATAAGAATGCTTATAGCAGATTCATTTGTAATGGAAAAATACTAGAAACTGCCCAAATGTCCATCAAGAGAATTTACAAACTCCATGATATACGTACAGCAGGATACTATACAACACTGAAAATGAATAGTAGATATACACATTAGTGTGGATGAATGTCACATAATGCTAAGTTAAATAAAAAGGTCATAGAAGAATACATGTAATATGGTTCTCTTATTATACTAGTTAAAACCAGACAATGTGTTGTTTAGGACAAATATTTGGTAAAATTGCAGAGAAAAACAAGGGAATGAAGAACACACAATTTGGAACAGTGATTTCTTGTAGGTTGGATAGTAGGAAGGTGTGATCATGAAAGTGTGCAATAGGGTCATCAACATTATTGGGAATTATTCTATTTCCTAAGCAAGGTCATGGGGATGATGATGCTTATTTATTTTCCACATTTTGACAACTTTAAGTCAGGATGGTCTTACAATCACTATTAGCCATGTAGCAGTTGTGATGTAGTTGTTTTTGCCTTTGAAATAACTTACCCAAAATGATTTCTCTAGGTTTTTCTTTTTATACATGCATAAAAATTATGTAAGTCAAGAATCTCTCTAAATCTAAAGATCTTTTAATACATATCTTAAATCCTAAGTTGCAAGAAAATAAAAATTAAAGAGAACAAAAATGACTAAATTTTTAAAATCAACACTATCTCTTCAAAATAGGAATATTGCTACTGTGCATACAGAAAAGTACATATTTCAATTTATAAAATTGACCATTTATACTTGAACTCGCTATATTGCCTAAATTTAATATAGTCCTTAAATAGGTGGATGAGGTGAAGTGAGAATTAACATACGGGGTTAAAGTAATCTTTTAATAATCACCTATGGATTGTGAGAAAATTACTCTAAAATGTCAAGAAAACTAAATAAAGAATATATATTATCTTCTAGTGAGATAAAATGTCCTAGAAGTTATCAAACAAGTACAAGACAGTTTATCCAAAGAAAGCCATATTTCTCACAGTCTTATAAGAAGAGATCAATAACTTTCATGATTTAAAAGTTACAGGTCTCAGGTGTTCATTACAGCTGTAGCTGATCTTTCTCATGATTACATTTCTTTTCGAAGAATGCATGTTCCTAGTCTTTGTTAGACACCCAAATAGAGAAATTTTATCTTTTCCTTGGAGGTCTGCTTCTTGCATAGTACAATGCACCATTTACAAAAGCTTAAAGAGATTTCTCGGAGGAAATAGAACTTCCCAGCCCAAGCAATGTTCATGAAAGGCATTATATAGAATATTTCTGAGAGTGGGTGACATGAGTGTTATATCAGCACAAAAGAGACAGTTTGGGGACAGAGATTTTGAAATATCATTTCCTTAGGCAAACACGGTGCAGACTTGAATGTACTTTTCCAAAAACATGGGTGGGGATTTATTAAATTAATTCTCGGGATACACACAATTCAACTTAAGTACTCTAGAAGTCATTAAAAGTAAGTATAAGACTTTGAATTTATTACCTATCATTTTCATTTGAAAATAAGAACATTTAAAAGAGTGGGAGAACTGTTTATTAATTTGTTCCAAGAGACCAAAAAAAAAAAAAAAAAAAAAGAGAGAGAGAGAGAGAGAAAGAAAAAGCTTGTCTTTGATTCACCACCATGTTATCTAGTAAAACCATATTTTAGGTCTTCCATAGCGTTGTTACTACTCTTGTTTCTCCTAAGTCATTTTGTGCAAGTGTTTTTTGTTTTCTTCTCCTTCCTCAAAACCCTGATGGCTGCTTTTGGATAGCTTTCACATACCTAAAGGTTAACATACTAATTAACAATAAAGATTCACACTTGATAATACTGAGAATACCTACCCCACCTCTAAAGCTAAATATCTCCATTCTCATTGCTAAGATTTTTTTTTTTTTTAAGATTGTGAACAGTTTGGAGAATCCAGAGATAGAAAGCTTTCATAGCATTCATTGAAGAGTCCCTTTAGTGACAATTTCTCATTAGAAGCAGAACAGAAAGTGGAGATGTGTTCTAGATTATCTGATACTCTGCTACCAACAACCTCACAGTGGAGAACAGATGATGAGGAGCAAAGAATTCCTACATAAGATGAGGATTTCTGAATTTCCCTTGAAATTTAAAGATTTATTGGGGTGTAACTTCCCCTATTCCTCCAGATGGGGCAGACAAGTTAGTTAAAAGTAGTTAAAGAAGCATGGTCTGAAGGTGATAGAGCTGGCCCACAAAAATGACTAGGGACAGAACTGCAAACTATTCACAATTTGAGATCAGTAGCCAGAGGATATTTGTTCACTCAGTAGACACCAGGGGGAGGCAGTCCTGAAAATCAAACCAGTGATTTATGTCTCAGAGAGCAGACTGATCTAAATCTAACCATTTCACAAGCCCTTCCATCATGTCATAGAACTGCATAAGCCAGGCACTCAGAATAACCCCTGGGAGGAGAAAGTAGAGTGGGCTGGGAAATTTTAAACCTAAAACAATTGAAAAGAATCCTGGAATTTGATTTAGTTTTCCCGAAAATTACTAAATTAAGTTTTTGGCAGCAAGTTGAAATAGAAATGTGAGATAAATATGAAGTCCAGTATAAATCAAAACAGACAGTTCTGATTTTTGCACATCAGAATGTGTGGCTTATGAAAATCATAACCACTGAGCCTTGCATGTGACTTGGCTAGTTTCAATATGATGAATCCCTTTTGAACTGAAGTTATTCTATTGAGGTAGCATGAGTGCATATAGAGTTTCTGATAATCTTATTGCCCCTGGCTTATAGTGAGCTTACAGTAAACTAAGCTCCCAAACTTTCTTCAAATGATTTTTTTTAATTTTATTTTTTTTAAAGATTTTATTTATTTATTTGACAGAGAGAAAGACAGCCAGCGAGAGAGGGAACACAAGCAGGGGGAGTGGGAGAGGAAGAAGCAGGCTCCCAGCAGATGAGCCTGATGCGGGGCTCGATCCCAGAATGCCGGGATCACGCCCTGAGCCGAAGGCAGACGCTTAACAACTGAGCCACACAGGAACCCTAACACAAACTTCTAAATGTATTCGTATACTTTTAAAAACATAATTGTGTGAGCTTAGATTCTCCCTCCACCCGTAAAAATGAACAAACAAGAAAACCCTACATGGTAGGTCATGGAAAATACATGATAATTAAAATTTAACAAACCTGGGTTTGAATTCCAATTGGTTACATAAAGAAAGAAATGTATGTAAATTATCTTGCACAACTTTGTATGAAACAAGTATTGTTTTAATTTCTTCTTTCCATTCTTCATGCCATATTAAATTTGATTCATTATTACCACCTATATTTGAAAATTTGTTTTAGTTATTAGTCTCTAAAATCTATAAAATAAGTGTAGATGATCAGTGTTTTGTTTACTCATTATTAATGTCCTCAATTTTCCCTTGAAGACAGCGTACTAAAATTGTTTCAAGGCAGCCGCATCTTAATAGTCACATTCACAGTCTCCCTTATAGCAATGAATGAGCACATGACACTGGGCAGCCTTATTAGTGGTGTGTGGGTTTTTTATGGAGTTTTAGCTTTCCTGATTAAGGAAAGCACTGTGCTTAGTGTTGCTGTTGGCTCCTTTCCACTTCTACTTCCCGTACTGAACGCAGATTTGGTATCTGAAGCTACGGCAGCCATCTTTGACCATGGTGTAGCTGACAAGATTACATTTTCAGGAAATGGAATGAAAGACAGGCAGAGTCTGTGTTCTTGGTAACCCAGGTGAACAATTAAAGTAACTCTAGTGCATTTTTCACAGAAATAGGAAAAAAAATCCTAAAATTTGTATGGAACACTAAAGAACCCAAATAACCAAAGCAATCTTCAGAAAGAGCAAAGCTAAAGACACCACAATTCATGGTTTCAAACTATATCGCAAAACTGTAGTAATCAAAACAGTCTGGAATTGGTATAAAAGCAGACATATAGATCAATGAAACTGAATAGAGAGCCCAGAAACAAATCCACGTATATATGGTCAATTAAGTTTTTAACAAAGGAGCAAATATAAAATGGAGAGGATATACAAATGGCTAACAGGTGTATTAAAGATGCTGAACATCACTAATCATCAGGAAAATAAAACAAAAACAAAACAAAACAAAAACACAAGGGTGTATCACCTCACACCTGTTAGTATAGCTAGTATCCAAAAAAAAACAAAACCAAAACAAAACAAAACAAAAACACCCCAAGAAATAACAAGTGCTGGCATGTATGTAGAGAAAAGGGAACTCTTTCACTTTCACACTACACCTAAAGTGGTACAGACACTATGGAAAACAGTACGGAAGTTCCTAAAGAAATTAAAAATACAACTATCATACAATCATGCAATCCCACTTCTAAATATATACACAAAGGAAATGAAATAGTTACCTTGAAAAGATATCTATATGCCTATGTTCATAGCAGCATTATATATAATGGCTAAAATATGGAAACAACTTAAGCATCTGTCAATAGACGAAAGGATAAAGAAAACGTGATATTTATATGAATATTATTCAGCCTTAAAAAAGGAGGAAATCCTGTCATTTGCAACAGTGTGAATGAACCTGGAGGGCACTATGCTAAGTGAAATCAGCCAGCCAAAGACAAATATCATATAGTAACATTTCTATGTGCAACCTAAAACAAGTGTTACTCATAGAAACAGAGTAGAAAAGTGTTTGCCAGGGCCTGGGGGTAGAGGAAATCAAAAGAGGTTGGCAAAAGGGTACAAATTTTCAATTATAAGATTGAATAAAATTTGAGTAATATATAGTATCATGACTGTAATTGATAACAATGTATTGTATAGTTGGAATTTCTAAGAAAGTAGAACTTAAGGGAAAAATGTGAGATGAAGACTGCATTAACTCAATGGGGGAACCCTTTTACAGTGTATGCATGTACCAAATTATCATGTTGTACACTTTGAATATCTCAAAATTTTGTCAATTATCTCTCAGTAAAGCTGAAAAAATAATCCTCCTTTCCACCAATTTAATGGTAATCAGTATCACCATACTATTTTAAAGACTGAAGTTCCAAGGTTCTTCTGGATTTTGTGGGGAATTCGTGCCAAAAAGCCTCACGAGCATCAAAATATGTATTGCTCTGTGGCAAAGACAGCTAGAGCTGTCATTATATACTGCAATGTGGTTTCAATTATACATAGAGAAGTGGATAGGATATAAACCTGACTTCCTGTGTTTGTACCCAGAAATTAACTCTTCAGCTTTAGAATGGAAATAAATAAGGCAAACTCTGAAATGTTCAGTTGTCAAAATCATTTTCTGCATGATCTGTGATTTTATATTACATTACCTCCATGGGCTTAATTATTGGATTTTCCTTTGCATGATATGGGAATAAAGATGAATAGTTTAAACAGGGAAAAAAAACTCCAGGAAATGCATAACTCCAAATTTCTCATAAGAAAAATAAACTCCCTTTTCTTTGTTTTTTTTTTTTTAAGATTATTTATTTATTTATTCATTTATTTATTTATTCGACAGAGATAGAGACAGCCAGCGAGAGAGGGAACACAAGCAGGGGGAGTGGGAGAGGAAGAAGCAGGCCCCCAGCGGAGGAGCCTGATGCGGGGCTCGATCCCAGAATGCTGGGATCACGCCCTGAGCCGAAGGCAGACGCTTAACCGCTGTGCCACCCAGGCGCCCCTAAACTCCCATTTCTTAAATGTGTTTTGTTACTGCAATTAAACACATTCCAGACTAAATAGTAATAAGCCACCTGTGCCTTAGTCCAAATAACTAATATCAATATTAAACCATATATGAATAATAAACTCTGTGGTATGGATGTAAGACCATTCTTTAGATTGAGAATTTATTATTCAGCACAGCCAATGTAAAACTGTTAAACAACTTATAAACATATATAACTCAAACTCACAATTGTTAGATTTTGTCATAATATGGTAGCATTTGAAACTATTATTTTTAAACATTATTTTAAAATATTTAATCAAACAATAATAAAAGCATATACAATTTAAAGTTTTGAAAGAGGTAAGTCGGTCCTTACACCCATCAGGGTATTTCCCACCAAAAAACCCAGGAGCACTGGGTGGCTTAGTCAGTAAAGTGTCTGACTTCAGCTCAGACCAGATCTCAGGGTCCTGGAAATGAGCTCCTCGTGAGCCAGGTCTCCAGCCCCTGCCTTGGGCTCCACACTCAGTGGAGAGTCCGCTTCTCCCTCTCCCTTTGCCCCTCCCCCCTGCCCTTGCAGGCTCGCATACTCTCTCTCTCATTATCAAATAAATAAATCTTAAAAAAAAAAAACAATAGTAAGTGTTGGTGAGGATGTGGAGACACCAGAACACTTACACACTATTAACAGGACTGTAAAATAGTGCACCCACTATGAAAACGGTATGGAGAGCCCTCAAAAAATTTAAGGAAGAATTACCATATGATCCAGTGGTTCCACTTTGGGATCTTTGCCCTAAAGAACTAAAAGCAGAATAACTAATATCCATATTTTAATGTGTACAGGAAATTTCTCTATGTATAAACATTAGATATACACTTCAGAAAAATACTACCATCTTAATTTTAATTTGGTAGGAGCAAGCCTTTAGAAGATCAAAAATTTGGTTTTAAAGAACATCTTAACATTTATTTTTATACATGTTTGTGTTTAGAAACATACTAAATTGATAGAGTTCCTTGGTAAATATCTGCCACACAGAGTTTACGAAAACAGATTTTTTAAAAAGTTAATTTTACATTTGTTTTAGGGAATACCTCAAATGGCATTCCTACTGAATGAAGACAAAATTAATTTGGAGGAATTATTTTATTTGGGCATACTTAAATACACCTATACATCTATATATATTGGTATATAGGTAGATATAGCAATATGTAAACATAGATAGGTTTAAATACATTTAACAACTAAGCAGATAAACAAGAAAAATTTTTTCACTTTGCCCAAACATACTTTGTTTTAAAATAAATCCCTTCAAATGTTTAAATTTAAAATATTTATATTTCAAAAAATTAAAAATAAAGTATTTATATTTCTTTCACATACAATGCTGTAGACATACTATTTGTGCCCTCTACCCCCCACCCAAGAATTCATATATTCAAACTCAATCCCCAGTGTGATGTTATTTGGCGGTGTTGTTTTTAGGAGGTAACTGAGTGATGAAGGTAACCTAATGAATGGGATTAGCGCCTTATTAAAAGCATGTCAGAGAGTCCCTCCCCCTTCTGCCACACGAGGACACAGGGAGAACACAAGGCCTCGCCAGACACAGAATCTGCCAGTGCCTTGATCTTGGACTTCTAGCCTCCAGAATTGTGAGAAAGTTATTTGTTGTTTAAGCCACTCAGTCTATAATATTCTTGTTACAGCAGCCAAAAGTAAGACATACAAATTTCTGAAAACACGCATAACTTGTGCTAAACATAAATACGAATATAAACAATACATTTTCCAGTATGAGTAAGCAAATAGTATATTATTTTAAACCCCAGCCCCCCCAAAAAAAAACCTAAAATAAGCTTACAATCAGGACTCTTCTTAACTTTGCCATTTTTCTGTAGTTTTGGTGACGATAATCATTTATGTTCAATTTATTAATTTTGTAAGAGGACTGGAGGATATACATCCTCTTAATGTCCTTATAAAACCCACACTCCATATATCTATCACGTTTGAAAGTTTCAGATGACTAGTTTGAGTATACATGAGGACGATAAGATTATTAGAAATACTGGATTTATCTAGAGATTTGCCTAAAATATTCAATCATAATGTTTTCATTAAATGGTAAGTGATGTAATTCAGTCCAAGAATAAATTTAGTTTCATGTGTTTTACATTCATACAACAGCAATACTGATTTCCTCCCAAAGTTCACTGCTCGACGCTTCTTCATTCCTTGGCTTCCTTCTGTTATTTTCATATGGCTTCCTAAACCACTGTGTTCTAATGGATTCTCCTTCCCTTTCAAAAAAACTTGGACTATATGTTAAGATTAGAGTAAATCTCTCATTGCTGTGCATGTGTTAATAACTAGAATAGTAAAAAAGTATTTCAACTGAATATACTCAAGGCAACACTAAAAACCTGGATAAAAGTCTTTTATTATCTTATCCCTTTTTGAGAAAGTTGAGTGTTTTCTGTTTGTTTTATCAAAGGGGAAAAAGAGATCTCTACCTATCATGATGTTTCCTTAGGTCATGGAGAGAGACTATTATTGGATCCATTAGTTCTGTATATTTTAGAGAAAACTAAATATATATATATATATACACTAAATATAAAAATAAATTTAAATTTTCTACTAAGCAGGAGAAAGCTATATATGCAAGTATTTCAATGGATTCTTAAGTGATTGGGAAGATGTGGAGCATGACACCAACTCAAGTTTCACAGCTCTAAAAAGGATGAAGAATTGAATAGAGTTAAAATATTTAACTTTAATTTCCATTTTTTTCCCTAAAATCTTTAATGCAATCTAATACCAGGTGAGAGGTCTGTTGGGGAAGAAATTAAGTAAAAGGCCTGAATTTCACTAAGGTATAAGCAGGACAACCCACATGAAATATAATATGATTCCTAAATTTAGCAACATAGGAGGTCTGAGCCAGTAGTAACGAAGAAAATGCTAGCTGCAGGGAATATGCAATAATCCTTGAGAGAACACTGTCCTCCAGGGATTTAAAAGATTTATTTTAAATAGTAAGGGACAAAGAGATTCTAGTTGTTAGCTAGTTATAAATGCATGACGTTTATTTGTCTTAAAACTATTTTCCGAGGTGTTTTAAGAACTGAGAACTCTTAGCTAAAACTAAATA
The DNA here is from genome assembly GCF_017311325.1 of Ursus maritimus. Classification (NCBI taxonomy): domain Eukaryota; kingdom Metazoa; phylum Chordata; class Mammalia; order Carnivora; family Ursidae; genus Ursus; species Ursus maritimus. The sequence goes on along the minus strand of NW_024424564.1, from coordinate 4,124,497 downwards.
TTGATAATTAGTTCAACAGTCTTTTGCTTCCAAAGGGCACTAAAATGTACTGTGTGTGTGTGTGTGTGTTTGTGTGTGTGTGTGTGTGAAAGTATTCACCCTTTTTTATCCAAAATACTTTTATTTAGAGTCAGATGCGCTTTTAGAAACAGCAAGAAAAAAAGTCCATGAGAGTAATAAAGGAGCAGTGGTAGGAGATGGGTAAGATTCCAATAAGGCTGGGAGTAAGGCCCATGAGCCCAAACCACCCAGTTTGAAAATACCAGTCTAGGACAGTGCAGCCCTGGAATGTGAAAGGCAATTGTTCCAAAGATCCAAATACTTGAGGGTCACTATGATTTTTAGTGATCAGTTCTTCCTGAAAGGAAAACTCCTACCACTATTAATAGGATTAAAAAAACTGGCTGAAGAATAACCTGCTGCTTGGAGTTATAGAAGTATTATCAATCGAATAAAGTTTGTTGGCTTTATTTTTTAAATTTGAACTTGTTTTTGCATATTTAATAATTATGGTTTAAATAATATACAACATTCTCTCAACTCTCTATTTACATTTTGGTAGCTTTGTTTATATTGATCCACTGAAGATAATTTACTTATTTTATCCATTGTTTTATTTAGGCTACTGTTTATAGGTTATACAAACATTTTGCCCAGAACCATGTTCGTTATGTGCACTGCATAAGCAAACACCCAAAGAAAGGCTGTCTCCCTTTCTTTTAGGCACAATCTCTAGGAGTTAATGTGTTAAATATCATCACCTTCACTGAAAGGACTGCACAGTCATAATTCCCTCCTGGTGGAAAAAAGAAAACCACAGTAATCCTTCATAATCCAAAGACATCTCTCCTCCTCACTTCTACATTTATGGCAGTGCAAAGAAAGAGAGGGCTAGGGTGACAGAGGTGAAGAGCTGGCTCATTCACCTGTCAATATGCTCCCTCTTTTCAAGATTCTTTTATAATGACGCTTTCTTGATTCCTCTTAACCTTAAACTTGCATTTCCAGTTGCCAATGCTGGGGAACAGTGAAAGCCCCACTCCAATATCTTATTCCTGCTTTATAAGGAAATTGTAAACTCTTTGATAGGGTATTCTGCAAATAATTGAGTGATAATTTAAATTTAATTTAAATATGGTCCACCAACAATATATATGCAACTCAACTGCTATCAAATATTCATGAAACATATGATGTAGTAAATATTACAGCATTTTGGAAAATATAACCTTTTTAAGAGATAATAGCCAAAACTTCTCTTAGAGAATTTTTCTCTCTTTCTTTTCCTATTTCTGTGCTAGCCACCCATATTTCTTCTCACACAGACACTTTAAACTATTCCAGGGGCATCTGGGTGGTTCAGTCAATTAAGCATCCGACCCAATTTCAGCTCAGGTTGTGGTCTCAGGGTTGTGAGATCAAGCCCTGCGTCAGGGTTCCAAGGTCAGCAGGGAGTCTGCTTGAGATTCTCTCTCGCTCTCCCTCTGCCCCTCCCCTCACTCATGTGCGTGCTCTCTCTCCCTCCCCCAAAATAAATAAATAAATCTTTGAAAAGATAAAAAAATAAACTATTCCAAATACAGGAGACGATGCTGTTTTCTACTTTTTTGACAAAAAACTGTCAAAGGACACAAAGGAAAATATATTGTCAAAGAACTATTTCTGTAGAGATGATTCCTCCAAAGACATATTTTAACAGCAATTATACTAGGAATAAAGCATTAATTCACAAGAATACTTTTAAATCTGAAGGTGTACAAAGAGAATATATATACAGAATATATCAAGCTTATAAATGTTGATATGAGATTCTATAGATCTAAAATTTATGTTTTGATTGGAATTTCCATGTTTCATTAGTGTGGAGACCACTTTGATCTTATGAAGATTAACTTTAGGATCATACAGCATATTTCCTTAAATATTATATATATTTAGGAAATTCTGATGAGAGCTTCAGATTTTTTGTTAAAATACTTTCTCTAATTATCTAGAACTACTAAGTCAGAACCAAGTGAAATTCACCATTTTACAAATTAACTTAAATTTTACTGACTCCAAATATGATTTAAAAGTAACTCTAGGGTTTTAGCTCTTTTTTGACTATGTGTAAAGAGATACCATAAAAACAACTGATCCTTTTATTTAGTGATCAAAACAATATACTTCAAACTATCCTCATGAATAATGACTATGATTTGAATATGTTTTCAGGACAAAGTCATATTAAGAAATCCTATTTATTCATCTCAGAATCTCTATGGGAACTAAGCAAATAATTTAACTGCTAGATGACTTAGTTTACTAGTAAGTAACCCCATTACAATAGAGCATTATAACTGTAGTATTTGCTATAGAGGAAGATACTGCAAATATATTTTGTTTTTCTCTCAGACATCTCATTTCAAATAAAAATAATTCTAAATTTTACATATCTACATATGTATATGTCTGTGTACATGCATGTATATATGCATACACCTGTGTATGTGTATACATTCACATAAACGTTATTGTTTTCTTCATTTCTCTTTCTGCTACTTCATTATTAGTGTAGAGAAATCCAACAGATTTCTGTATGCTAATTTTGTGTCCTGTGACTTTACTGAATTCATTTATTAGTTCAAGTAGTTTTTTTGGTGGAGTCCTTAGGGTTTTCTATGTATAGTATCATGTCATACGCAAATAGTGAAAGTTTTACTTCTTCCTTACCAATCTGGATGCATTTATTTCTTTTTCTTGTCTGATTGCTGCACCTAGGACTTCCATACCATCTTGAATAAAAGAGGTAAGAGTGGACATCCTGTCTTGTTTCTGATCTTTGAGGAAAAGCTCTCAGTCTTTCATCATTGAGTTATGATGTTAGCTATGGGTTTTCCATAAAAGGCTTTTATTATGCTGAGGTATTTTCCCTCTAAACCCATTTGCTGAGAGTTTTTATTATGAATGGATGTGGTACATTGTCAAACACCTTTCTTTTGTATCTATTGAGATGATCATATTTTTTTTTATCCTTTCTCTTGTTCATAAGATGTATCATTTTCATTGATTTGTGTATATTGTACCACCCTTGTATCTTTGGAATAAATCACACTTGATTGTGGAGAATGATTTTTTTAATGTATTGTTGGATTTGGTTTGTTATTATTTTGTTGAGGATTTATGCATCTATATTCACCAGAGACATTGGCCTGTAGTGTTTTTGTAGTGTCTCTGTCTGGTTTAGGGTAATGCTGGGCTTGTAGAATGAATTTGGAAGTGTTCTTTCCTCTTCTATTTCTTGGAACAGTTTGAGAAAAATAGGCTTTAACTTTTAAATGTTTGGTAGAATTCACCTGTGAAGCCATCTGGTCCTAAACTTTTGTTTCTTGGAAGTTTTTTTTTTTTTTTAAAGATTTTATTTATTTATTTGACAGAGACAGAGACAGCCAGCGAGAGGGGGAACACAAGCAGGTGGAGTGGGAGAGGAAGAAGCAGACTCCCAGCAGAGGAGCCTGATATGGGGCTTGACCCTGGGATCAGACCCTGAGCCAAAGGCAGACGCTTAACGACTGAGCCACCCAGGCGCCCCTTGGAAGTTTTTTTGACTACTGATTCAATTTCATTGCTTGTAATGGCCTGTTCAAAGTTTCTATTTGTTCCTGATTCAGTATGGAAAGGTTATACGTTTCTAGGAATTTATCCACTTCTTCATTAGCATATAAAAAACCCATTGTTACATGGTGTTCTCCTTGTGTCTCTTTTCCTCTTCTCATCAAGATACCACTCACACTGGATTGGGGCAAAACCTAATCCAGTATGAACTCATCTAAACTAAATACCCTAATTCTAAATAAGGTCATATTCATAGGTACTGTGGGTTAGGACTCTTATCTTTGGGAGACACAATTCAACCCATAACAATTTTGTGGGCTATAGTCTCCTAACCCCTGGTTTAAATAATACAGAGTTTAGAGTGGGTGGTAAGAGATAGAAAATAGCAGAGGAAGATAAATATACAAAACAATCTTCTAAAATACTTTCTCCATGAAAATATTTCACTGCGCTTTTTAAGGCAGAGCTATGACTTCATGACTTGTTTGGTTATTTCTTGATGTATATAACAAATCACCCCAAAATTAGCAGTGCAAATAATAACCATTTATTTCTTCTTGATTCTGTGACTTGACCAGGCAGTTCTTAATCTTCACTTGGTTTCGGTTGGGGCACTGAATATCTGGAGTTTTGAAAATGGATTCACTCATGTAGCTGGTGCTAGCTGCCTACTGGATCTCAACTGAGATAGCCAGAAACTTCTGTTCCCTAACACGTCAGCCCCTTTGTATGACTATAGTCTCCAAAAATGGAAAATCTCAAGATGCAAAGGCAGAATCTATAGTTCTCTTAAAATCCAGCCTTAAAAGCTACACAATATCACTTCCACAAGACACTATCAAAATATTTCAAAAGGTGAGCTTATATACAAGGAGAGAAGAAATATTCTCCTGATGTGATGGGCTAGTTACATCTCAAAATAGAATGTGGGGTGAAAAATATGCTGACCAGTTTGTGACAGACATCCCTCATACTCAGCATTCATATATTATATGTAAATATAACTACTATATTATAATCTTCCCACACTGTGGGCATCTAATACTCAGAGGTGGTTTAATTATTTTCATTACAATAAATATAGAGAGCATTTTGCATATTGCTTGCATATGTGTATATAATATTTTAGATGCATAAACAAAAAGGTATAGTCTTCCATTATTTCCCATTGCCTAACAATCTCTTATCTTCCTGCAGATGCACTCTTCACATATATTACAGTGGTTAGACTGTTTAATATTTATTACATCATAAAAGGGGCACTATCATAAAAAACAGACCAAATTGATTAAGTTCTAAAAAGCTTTGTCTTGAAAGGGAACTCAGGACTGTGGAATCTGAGAACACAGAACAATTATCCTGAGTTTGTAGATAATATACATCTTAAAATCATCATCACAGTCTATGCCATAAACATATCTATCATCTCTAAAGTTTCTTCCTGTCCTATTTATTATTTTTTATCCAATAAGAACCATTCAACATAAGACCTACATGCTTAGCAATTTTTAAAAGTATATAATGCAGTATTATTAACTATAGGTCTTATACTGTACAGATTTCTAGGACTTATTTCTGCATTAATCAAAACTTTGTACCTTTTGATACCTCCCTATTTCCCCTGCCCCACCCCTCCAGCCCCAAGCATCAACAGTTCTACTTTCTGCTTTTATTTTGACATATTTAGCTTGCACATAAGTGGTAGCAAGTAATATTTGTCATTCTCTTCCTGGTTTATTTCACTGAGCATATTGTTCTTTCATTCTTGTTCTTGCAAATGGCAGATTTCTTTCTTTTTTAAGGCTGAATACTTTATTATATTTTATGTATATTTCCTGTTTCACTATTCACTAAGAACATTATTTTGTAAAACTGGCAATTATTCCTTTGTTTTTTTCTGTGTGGGCCCGATGTGAAAAATACAACGACTACTAGTATTTGGATGCCATCTTTAAATCAGTTTTTTAATTCAAGAGCAATAAGTGCCCTTTAATATATTTAATTATTCTTCAACAATATTTCTTTCAACATTTTGTACTTTAAAATGTACAGCTTCAGAAGACATTGTTCCTAAAATTATTCCTAAATATTAGTTTATGATTTCTAGCAATATTTAATAGGTATTTATCTGAAATTTCCTTTTTTACGCACACAGTCATTTCATCTAAAAATCTGACATTTAAAAATTGTTTTCACCTTATTACACTATCTGGGACCTCCAACACATTATTGTAAAAAATTGATAATATTAGGTCTACTCATCCAATAAACCATATTAATATATATGCTCTAGGTTTTTGCTGTATTTGAAAATCACTAAGAAAATTGTCTTTAATTTTTTCAATTTTTAAAATGTTAAATTTTTTTTTTAACTTTCAATTTTTTAACTACAAATGAGTGTTAAAATTTGTTAGAAGTTTTTTTACTGGCTCTATCAAGATAACAACCTAAATTTTCACCTTTTTTCCATGTTAATGTGATAAATACATTAGATATGATTTTTGAAGACTGTTTACCTTGCAAATAAATCTTGTTCAAAGCCCTGTTGTTTCGTACTTCTAATTTGTTTCAATCCCTTTTTGATCAGAATTTTTGCAACTATGTTCATGAAAAAAATGGATGTTTAATAATTCTCTGTGATAAAAACTGGCAAAAAAAAATTGCCAGATTCTGATTTAGTTATAGTTGCTTCATATAACTATGCTTCATATATAAAAAGTGTTTACTTTCTATTTTCCGAAATAATTTATGTAAAACTGATATAAAATTTTCTTAAATACAATGAACTCACCATCAATGCCATATGGGTGAGTATATGGTTAATTTTGGTAAATCCTTTACGTGTAATTGAGAATGGATTCTTCCTTTTTATTTTTATTTTTTCCTAAAGTGCAATGTCCTTTGTATTTTCATTAGGTCATTTTGGTTAAATGGTTTTCAAATTTTTTATCCTTTTTAAAATATCATCTGCTTATTTTAACTACTGAGAGTTGTTAAAGCCCCCCAATCTATGTATAGATTTATTTCTCCTTTTTAGTTATGCCAATTTTGCTATACCTGTATTTTTCTAGCTTCACTGAGATATAATTTATATACAGTTAACTGCACCAATTTAAAGGGTACAATTTAACAATCTGACATATGCATACATCTGTAAAACCATCACCAAAATCACAAACACGTAGCTCACCCCCCAAGTTTCTTCATACCCCTTTGTAATTTCTCCCTCCCACCTCTCCTCAACTCTCCACTCTAGTTCTGCAAGCAGGTACTCACCGTCTGCCACTATAGATTTCTTCGCATTATTAGGGATTTACATAAAATTTCTCATACGGTATTATAAACAGTTTATAATTCACAATCAAGCAACCTTAAAATTATGCCATTTTTATTTTAGTTATTTGCTAGGATTCTCTTTTATTGGTATTTTATAAACATATTTTAAAACACATTTCTTTACTTTATAACCTCAAACTTAATTTGCCATAAATTATCCTGCTAAAAGCTCAAAGAACTTTCTTAAATATGGTGTATGTATACTTTATATAAAGTATTTTATTTATTCATGATATTCTTTGGAAATTGTTGCTTTTATAGGTATAATGGTCATATCACTTATGACTTTGAGAGTTAAAAGACAAATTAAACCTAAAATGTAAAAAACAAAACAAAAAAACTATGATGGATTATTTTCCTTTAGCTTTAAGCACTTTTCTAAAGGATGATTTATTTTGAATAAGGAAAATTTTTCTAAGTTTTTTTTTTTTTTTAAGATTTATTCATTTATTTTAGAGAGACGGTGCGGGAGGCAAAGGGAAAAGGAGAGAGAGTCTCAAAGAGACTCCCTACTCAGTGCAGAACCTCACACCAGCTTGATCTTATGACCCTGAGATCACATCCTGAGCCCAAATCAGGAGCTCAGTGCTTAACCAACTGTGCCCCCCATGTCCCATTTTTTAAGTTTTTAATTCTTTGTGAATTCTCTATAAAGAAAAACTGAAAGAAATTTGGAAATAGGTGATGATATCAGCACTGGGTATATAAACCTCTGCACTCAATTTTCAGTATGGATTAGATTGCAAATCTGCTATTGTAGTTGAGATTATACCTTTTATAATTGGTGAATTGGAGGGCACTTTATCTTTCAGTTGGGTGTGCAATAAAAAAATTTTCTTTTTCCAAAATGTCTCACAAGGGAAGTATTTTATGCTCTGTCTGTCCTCTGAAATTTTGATACCAAAGGTTAAATTGAATACTTTTATAAAAATGTTGGTTTAGAAGGTGAAGCTGAACCCATACTACTAAACAATAAAGGCAAAATAAATTTCATAAGATGAATTGACTCAAGATATGAAAACAAGAGTAAAACCCTGTATCAATAAGGAAAATATAAACTAACGCAAAACACAAATGGTATTTGAAAGCAGAATTCAAGGTATTGTTTACTCAAATAATGAGTTTTTTAAATGGGCCAAGTGAATACTATTGCAAATTGTATGGAAAGTTTCTAAAGTTTCACAGGGAATGTCAGCGTATTGACAGTCACTAAATTAATTTGTCTACTTTATGCTTGGACTTGAATGTTTCAATTAAGTAATTTGAATGAATGAGCCAGCATCTGGTCAATAATGAGGTATTGAAGGTTAGACGTGATGTTTAGAGGAGTGGCTTTCCTTGACATCATTTCCAATATCCACTGAAAATGTAGCTTTGTTTAAGTACCAGAAGCTGTTCCCTGAAATCAATGGACTAAGTGATGAAACTGTCACAGATTTAAGAGGTCCATAATCATATCAGAACTAATTATTTTATCCTAATGCCTTTTCCCAACCAACTTCTCCCTCTGGTGAGTGCATTGTAGGGTCATGGAGGAAAAAATAGATTCACATATGCAATATGCATATTTTGGTTAATTCGGTTTATATTACATGAGGGGAAAAGTGAAGAAGAGACACCATTATTCTATGGACATGTAGGCAATACAGAACAATGAGAACAAATGCAACACCAGTGCTGAGACAAAACAAAACAAACAAGCAAGAGGGTCTAAATAAAAATGCATTCTTTGAAAATACCAAAATTCTGGCCTATAAAACTCCACAGAAATGGTTTAATAAACAGTTTCTTATGTAATTTTACTCAGTTACCTCTCTCCAGTGGGTATTTGCATTTTAAGTGCTCTGTAATTATTTAAGAATATGTTTGTATCCTATAATCACCAAGGCGGATATACTGTTGACTCCCCGAAATAGAATTATGTAGAAACATAGCTTAAAGAGTTGGAAGAGTTTCCTAAGGGAAATTTGAGTAACATAAATTGTCTGAAATAGGAGTGAGGGGAGCTTCCATGACTCACCTATTCTTACAAGATCACATGTGTAAGCAAAAAATGAATAAAATCTCCATGCTGCTTTAAATATCAACTATTTTTTTAAAAAGTTTTTTATTAAATATAAATTATATAATGACATCTCCAATTCTCTGTTCTATTTGGGAAATCCAACATATTCAGATATTATTATTTTTTTTAAAGATTTATTTATTTTAGAGAGAGAGAGAATGTGTGAATGTGCAAGTTGGAGGGGAGGAGGGGCAGAGGCAGAGAGAAAGAGAAAATCCTGCAGCAGACTCCCCACTGAGCGTGAAGCCCAACATGGGGCTCTATCCCAGGACACTGAGATCATTACATGAGCTGAAATCAACAGTCAGTGTCCTAACCGACTGAGCCACCCAGGCAGCCCTATGATATTATTAACACAAATTTGAATTAGAAGGAAAGTCACGGGCTTAAGAAGTGCGCAAGTTCAAAAAGGGCCATGACATTCTGGTGTCTAACTCTGTTTCCTAAATTTTATTGACTCTCTTTATTATTATTCTATCTATAATGAATTCATTTGTCCTTGAAACATTAGTTATTCTAAAATAATAAATGCTTATCAAGTACTAGATTCTAGGAAAATGAATTTTAAAAATATGACAAAATGTCTGACTTCACTGAGATTTCATAAACAAGAAAATATGTATTACCATTTTATTTTTTTTAAGATTTATTTATTTTAGAGAGTGAGAGAGAGAGCAAGGGGTGGGAGGAACAGGGAGAGAGAGAGAATCTCAAGCTAACTCCGTGCTGAGTGCACAGCCTGATGTGGGGCTCGTTCTCAGGGTTGTGAGACCCTGAGATCATGACCTGAGCTGAAATCAAGAGTCGGATGCTCAACAGACTGAACCATCCAGGTGTCCTATTGTACCATTTTAAATAGTTTTGAATTCAGTAGGAGAGTCACAGAAGAATAAGGAGTACAGAACTGTAGATGAAGAAGTATACTATTTTAGTAGTATTATGGACTGAATTTTGCATCCCTCCCAGATCCATATGTTGAAGTCTTAACCTCCAGTATGGCTATATTTGCAGATGGGGCCTTCAAGGAAGTAATTAAGGTTAAATGTAGTCATAAGTGTGGAGCCTTGATACAACAATTAGTGAGTGTCCTTGTAAAGAGAGACGACAGAGTTTGCTCTCCTTCTTTGTGCCAAGGCCCTAAGGAAAGACCATCTGAGAATACAACAAGAAGGCAGTTATATATAAGCCATGAATAAATTCACCACCAGGAACCAAATTTGCCAGGAGCGTATTGAACTTGGACTTCCCATCATCTAGAATAGTGAGAAAAGGCATTTCATTGGTTAACCCACCCAGTCTTATGGTATTATGTAGTTACAGCACCCCAAGCAGACTAAGTCATGGGGTAAAGAAGATCTCTTTCTCAGAATAACATTATATATGCTTCTTACATGAGCAAAGATAAAAATAATGTGAAGAAATGAGCAAGTGAGGAGATGGGGAAGTCAAGCAGAATTTTATGTAAAGGGAACAATAATGGTAAGGTTATAAAGCACGAATCAGACCGGTATGTTTGACAAAGATTAAAAAGTAGCACAAAGAAGCTTGGCAAAGATTTCACATATAATACATTAGAAATATACCAGGGAAACATGGGTGGGAATTAGAAAAATTGGCAGAGATCAGATCATATAAGACCTACCATATAAAACCATTACAAGGATTTTGGATATTATTCCAAAGATGATGTGAAGTTCATGGAATGTTTCGAGCAGAAGTGCACTATTTATTAGTCCTGATTATGAATATGCATGGGTGGATTCAAGAAAAATAATAAGGGAAATTCTGAAATACTTTGCATGCCACCTTAAATAAATATTTCATTATGCCAAGTGGCAAAGGAGACAACAGACTCTCACTGGAGCAGAATGTTGAGTTTTATGGTAAAGATAGCAGCGGTGCCTTAAGCTAAGAAGAAACCTTTCCAGTGTATTTGAAAAATAAAAACATAATGCAGCAACTTTAACGAACATTCTGAATTCAGTATTGTGTCCAGTATTAGGGCAGAAAGCAAGATATGTAAATTTAATATATTATGTTTATATTTCTATCTATAAATATATATGCATATAAACATTTTTTATTAACAAATACATATGTGGAGAGAGATGAATAAACCATATAATTATGTATTTAGCAAATGGATAGGTCCATAAAAATAATATTACGGCTTGAATAACATTACTCTAGGAGATATAGGATCTTAGATTACTGTGGTATAATGATAAGTTTATGCTACAAAAATAGGAGAGAGAGTGAGAGATCCTCAATTCTAAGCTTTTTAGAAATAGCCACAGGACATTAAAAGTTATTCGCAGATGGAAAGAAGACAGGATGAAAACTTTGAGTAATTTGAAAAGTTAAAGCAAATTATATTCTTTAATAAGGTGATTTTTTAAAAAGTATCAGTTTATTGATGAAAAGAAAAGGATAACCACAAGCTTTCTGAAATTCATTTGAGCATGATGAGATCACTATAGACCTAAGATAAGAAGATCTATATTTATTTTCAAGTAGATAAGTAAGAGGAAATAGGTAATGACACAGTTAAACAATGAAAAATACCATGTGTAATTGAATATAGATTTAATTTTTCAATGGAAAGGAAGACAGATGGCATTATTAAAACAATTTCAATAATAAGTAGATTTCCAAAGATGAGGATATATTTTAGACTCAGAAATCAAAATCCAAAGTCCTTCACAAAAGGAGGCTAGATAAACTTGCTCAGACACTACAAACAGGAATGCATGGCAGAACTCCTCATGCATTATAAACTCTTTATCTTAGGAGGAGGACTGCTTGTACTGGTAACCTCTCATATTCATTTAAGAGTAGATCACAATTTGTCTTTGAGAGATATTCATACTTTTCAGAAGAGGATAGGAAATGCTGTAGCCACAAATTCACCCTCTCATCTCAATAGTTTACATAATAAACAATGGCACTCAAGGGGCACGTCCAGTACAAGGACTTTGCGTAAGCACCCAGGGATCAAGACTCAGTGACTCCACATACATATAGCTTCACCATCTGAAACACGCAGTATTTTCCACTCAAAGTTTATCTTAATATTAAATAAATAGAGATTTATAGATATTCATCAAAATGACTAATTGTGTGAGAGATCAATATATTATCCAGGTATCTGCTGTTCTTTGACTGTTTATTGTACAATTTACTCCAGGCCTGGTCACAGACCTTTTAGACTGATTGAAGAACAAACCTGATCCTGCCTGTCTTCTTTAAGCTGGTAAAATAACTTGTTGGTAAATTAGTTTTCTGTTTTTGAAAAGACATTTTTGGTACACAGGTCTTTTGATAAAAATCTCATTGATTGGAAGAATAAATGAAAATGGCTTCTGTCAAAATATTTACAAATTGTTATGAAGACTGGAGTTTTTCTCTATCACTGTAAATTGCATGATGCAATAATTCTGCCATATTGACAAGAAGTAAGGGTTGTACAATTCACATAGCAGGTGTGGAGTAATCTACACCAACCCTGGATACAGTAGGGTAACTTATAAGTTAATCAAATATAATATCCCTATTAAGTCAACCCTGTATCACTTGCAGCATTGCTCTGTGAAATGACATTTTGCAAAACAAGTGAATACGATGTTTGCTGACACTGAAGGAATTTAAAAAGAGGGGCAGTGTCTCTGTGCTTTTGTCAATTCACTCTCAGCTCTATACCTGGGTTTCAGGTGACTCTATTCAGGGGATACAATTTATTTAATCAAGGGAGTTTAAATCTATCTATTTCTTGGGTTGTTGTCAGGAATAACTATAATTCAGGGGGAAAAATCCAACTGTTTTTTCTAACACATGCATATATATAAGGTAAATATATTTAAAAGAAGAACAAACATGCACGCACACACACGAAACACTGTGAGTAGTGATTATAGCTTCTTTCTCAAGTTAAATACAATAGCCCCATTGAAGTAATGCTACAAAAACACAAATTCTTAATTTAAAATGTAAATCTTGCACAGATAGTTGAATGCACAGTACTTGAAATATATGTGCTATATGTTATTACTATTATGCATTGTTCAGAATCCTTTGTAATTCTTATCCCTTTGTGCATGTAAATATGAACTTATTTACTGGAAATCATCCCTCCTCAGTTGTACCTTTTCTGAAAAAAGATAAGGTTCTCTCAACATACTTGGAAATGCCTAAATTCAGAAAGAATAACTCACATAAGCCAAACTTACATAAGACTGATAAATTATCCAGAATATCAACTTCCTGTACTTAAACAAGAAAGAGAAATATTAAAGACTCCATTATTCACAATTTTCCTAGAAGTTGAAGTAGTAATGGCATATTTTGTTTTTCAGTATTCTCTAGCTTTAGGATGATGATATGTTTACATTGTAGACTATAACAAGGGCCACTTACATATTTTCCTAAATTTTAATTGATAAAATATATTTGAGATTTTAATGTTGATTTGGAGATATAATAACATTTTGGTGTTCATCAGACTTTTTAAGCACAAAGTAAGCTGAAGGAGGTCCATTAAGAAATTCTAAGGGTGCCTGGGTGGCTCAGTGAGTTAAGTGTCCAACTCTTGATTTCAGCTCAGGTCATGATCTTGGGATCTTGGGATCAAGCCCCGAGTCAGGCTCCCTGCTCAGCAGGGAGTCTGCTTGCCTCCCTCTCCCTCTGTCTCTATCCCCACTTGCATACTCTCTCTCTAAAATAAATAAATAAATCTTAAAAAAAAAAAAAAAAAAAGAGGGGCACCTAGGTGGCTCAGTCAGTTAAGCATCTGCCTTCGGCTCAGGTCATGATCAAGGTCCTGGGATAGAGCCCCACATTGGGCTCCTTACTCATCAGGGAAACTGCTTATCCCTCCCTTCCTCTCCCCCTCCCTCTGCCACTCCCCCTGCTTATGCTCTCTCTCGCCCTCAAATAAATAAATAAAATCTTTAAAAAGAAAGAAATTCTTCTGTATCCATTCACTTAATATTTAGTGAACAACTACCAGGTATTGGGCATAATTACTGGCATGGGATTATAACTTTGAATAAAACTCTCTGCTTTCAAACAGTTTACATTATACTGGAAAAGACAGACAATAAACAATAGGTATATAAAATAACTTGATGTGTAATGTTAAGTTCCATTTTCTATATAAAAAAATCAAGTGGGATAAGGACATTAGAAAAGGCCTGATGACTGTAAAAAGGGTGATGCTTTTCACACAAGAAGTGGTCAAGAAAGATCTTTCTATTAATGTGATCTTTAGTGGAGACAAGAAGGAAGTGAGAAAGTTAGACATGCAGCTATCTAGAGGAAAGGCATAAAGGCAATAGTAATGAATGGCCTTCAATGACAGAAAAAGCACAGCACTGAATGACTGTATAAGACATTATTTGACAGCTTTGTTACATAAAACACAGGTATTTAAAGTGCTTCTATTTTCTCAATAAAGAAGAATGTTATAATGATCATATTTAAAAAACTCATCTATGATTATTTCCTCAAACTAGATTTTGAGAAGTAGATGATGAAAAGTAAATGTTGCCCCATCAATGGTGAAAAATTAAAATTAAAAAAGAAAAGTTGTTTTTTCTTAAGATTTATTTTATTTTTAGAGAGAGAGAGGGAGAGCATGTGCATGCATGTAAGCGCAAGGAGGGGATGGATGAAGAGGGAGAGGGAGAGAATCTCAAGAAGACTCCCCACTGAGCGTGGAGCCAGACCTGGGTTCGATCTCATGACCCTGAGAGTATGACCTGAGCCAAGTCAAGATTTAGACACTTAACCGACTGAGCCATATAGGCACCCTCCACCAAAAAAAGGTTTTAAAGAAAACTGAAACTTCCACTTCCACTACCATTGCTTGGCTCTTCATTTTGCTGAATTTTATTCAGTTTTGATCATTACTGAATACTATCTTTTTTTTTTTTTTTGCTTTAAATAGTTGCTGATACGAAAGGTAGAAAATGGAAAATTCTACATTTTTCTGATTACTAATAATGTTGATTGTTTTATTTTTGCAAAGTACCTAATGTTTTGAAATTTTACTAAGATAGTAAAAAAATAGTTAAAAAACCAATTAGCTCTCTTATATTTTTATAATCTAGAATTTACTTTTTCTTTGGCATTATACATTATATATTTGAGCTTCCTTCTTCATATATCATTTTGATGCAATTTTTCTCCCTTGAATTTATTCTAAGAAAATCTTCCTATATTCCTACAAATAATTATTTTCCTATATTTTGCTCTGATTGTAATACATATTCATTTATACTAGAATATTCATAATTTTCCTCAGTGGAGATTAGGATGTTAGTCTCTTATTTTTTTTCTTTTTAAACATATCTACTCTTCCTAATATCTTCTGTAGAATTTTCCAATCTTTCCTCATTGTTGTATTTTGCTTTCTGTTTCTTATACTGATTTCCTACATATACTAACAAAGATTCTTTCCTTGACCAGACTCTAACCAGGCTCCTCTGAGCCCTTTTGTGACCAGCCCTGAACTTAGGCCTATAAAAACTTAAAAAGACCACTAACATATTTTCTCACAGCTCAAGACTGCATCCCTAATATCCCAAATTCTTCTAGCTGTTGACCACCTTATGCTTAGAGTGGTACCCAGGGGGTCAGATGTAAGAGTGAAAGCAACTTCCTTTATGTCTGGGAGTCCCCGGGTTTCCATTAATGTCATTCTAACCTGCACTTGGCCTTTAGCCGATTCATTACATTTTTAGGTCACACATTTTTTTTTCTTTCATGTACCTTAAATATGTTTCTATATTGTCTTTTGATATTAGAATTCCTATGTATATGTCTCCGAAGGCAAGGGAAACAAAAACAAAAATAAACTATTGGGACTACACCAAAATAAAAAGCTTTTGCACATCAAAGGAAACCATCAACAAGGCAAAAAGGCAACCTACTGAATGGGAGAAGATATTTACAAATGATATATCTGATAAGGGGTTAATATGCAAAATACATAAAGAACTTCTACAACTCAACAACAAAAAACAATGCAATAAAAAAAAAATGAGCAGAGGACTTGAATAGACATTTTTCCAAAGAAGACACATAGATGGCCAAGAGTACATTAGAAGATGCTCAACATCACTAATCTTTGGGGAAATCAAACCAAAATGAGGTATCACCTTATACAATAGCTAAAATAAAAGAAATAATACATGTTGGCAAGGATGTGGAGAAAAGGGAATCCTCAGGCACTGTTGGTAGGAATGTAAATTGGTGCAGCCATTGTGGAAAAAACAGTATAGAGGTTCCTCAAAAAATTAAAAATAGGAATACCACATAAGCCAATAATTCTACTACTCGGTGTTTACCCCAAAAAGCCAAAAATATTAATTCGAAAAAATATATGCACCCTTATGCTTATTGCAGCATATTTACAATAGCCAAGATATGAAAGCAACCTAAATGTCCACCGATAGATAAGGATAAGGAAGATGTGGTGTGCGTGTGTGTGTATGTTATATTAGACAGTTATAAAAAAGATGAGATCTTGCCATTTGTGACAAAATGGATAGACCTAGATGGTATTAGGCTAAGTGAAATAAGTCAGACTGAGAAAGACAAATACTATATGATTTCACTCTTACGTGGAATCTAAGAAATAAAACATATGAATAAACAAACAAAAAGCAGAATCAGACCTATACAGAGAGAACCACCTCATGGTTGCCAGAAGGAAGGGGGGGTTGAGGGGATCAGAAAAATGGGTGAAGGGGAGTGCGAGATACAGGCTCCCAAATATGTAATGAATAAGTCATGGGAATAAAAGATACACCACAGGGAATACTGTAACTATCTGCTTACACTTTTGGTACGACATTGTATTGATTCATATTTTTTTATGAGAAACACTGATACTGTAATAGCATTCAATAGTGACAGAAGATAGCTATTCTTACAGTGAGCATAGCACAACTTTGAATGACTGTGTTATATACTCAAAACTAATGTAGTATTGGGTGTCAACTATACTCAAAAAAAAAAAAAGTCATAAGAAAAAAAATTCTGTCTAAAATTCTGATTTCAATCTTATTTCCCTTCTAGTAATAGTGGTTTTCGGCTTTTTGTCTACATGCCCCAAAGCTTTTTTTTTTCCTAGAAATTTTACTAATTTTGTTTTGTTCAGTATAGTCCATTATTCCTTGATATTCATATCCATTTTATAGAATACATACATGAAATACACACAGATATATATACACCACCAACACATGCACACTTATATCTCCTTACACAGATATTTTTCTTGAATTATAATTTGTAGTATATTTTCTGCACTATTGCTTCTGTTTCATTACCAGGGGCTCCTGTTATAATACATATTTGATGTTCTTTGCCTACATTGTCATTTAATCAGAAATTATTTTTGTCGTTTCTTTTAAAATTATTTCATCTTCACATTCTATTTATTTAGGGCATCTATTTTTTGTATTTATTCATTTTTGTGTTCCTTGCATTTTAGTCTTACTGAGAAAATGTTTTCTTTCATTATCATTTTTTCCTTAAGAATATATCTCATTTCAGGGGCCCTTGGGTGGCTCAGTCAGTTAAGCATGTGCCTTCAGCTCAGGTCATGATCTAAGCATCCTGGGATTGAGCCCCACATTGGGCTCCCTGCTCAGCAGTGAGTCTGTTTCTCCCTCTTCCTCTGTGATCTCTCTCACTGTCTCTCAAATAAATAAAAATCTTTAAAAAAAAAAAAAGAATATATCTCATTTCTGAATATTTTAAGCTTTCATTCATGTTGAGCTTTCATTTCTTCTATAACTTCCTTTATTTATTTTGGCTTCCTTAGAATATTAGTTTACAGTTTTCATCTACTTTGTGGGCATTTTTTAAAGATGTATTTATTTGAGACAGTGAGGGTGAGGGGCAAAGGGAAAGACAGAATCCCAAACAGACGCCCTGCTGAGTGCAGAGTCTGACTCTGCGCTCAATCCCAGGATCCCGAGATCATGATCTGAGCTGAAATCAGGAAATGCCACTTTGTTGGCAGTTTTAATTGTGTGGTTACACTTTTGGTAAGACATTATACTGACTCCTATTTTTTAATGTGATTCAACCATGATTCTTTAATTTATTTTTCCATGAAATTAATATTTCTGAACTTTGAGTGCTAAGGGTAGATCAGAATTGTTTTTCTAGCTTCCTGATTCTAATGCTTCTTTTTCTGATATCCTAACAAAGTGATAAAAATAACATACACTTGTACTTTCTGAAATGGCATTTTCTACGGCTATTATCCACTTTTTTTTTAAAAGATTTTATTTATTTATTTGACAGAGAGAGACAGCCAGTGAGAGAGGGAACGCAAGCAGGGGGAGTGGGAGAGGAAGAAGCAGGCTCCTAGTGGAGGAGCCTGATGTGGGACTCGATCCCAGAATGCCGGGATCACGCCCTGAGCCAAAGGCAGACGCTTAACGACTGCGCCACCCAGGAGCCCCCACTTTTTTTTTTAAGATTTTATTTATTTGAGAGAGAGTAGGAGCAGGGTGAGGAGGCGGAGGAGGGGCAGAGGGAGAGGGAGAAGCAGACTCTTCCCTGAGCAGGGAGCCCAATGTGGGGCTTGACGACTGAGCCACCTGGTGCCCCTCTATTACCTATTTTTATCTAGATCTTTGTTTTGCTTTGCTCTTATTTTTGCTACCCTGTTCAATGTGTATTTCTAGACATTTAGAATGACAGTTATCAGAAATATCAGAAAGATATTTTGATTTGTTAATTTTGAGTTTACAGGGAGGGATCTGATTCAGTTACTAGAGACTACTTTATACCATTTGCACTTGTGTGTGCAATGTTTGCAAAAACATCTCCCAGTTTCCAATTTGCAAATTGGCCCATGGTACTTTCCAGTGAACCCTTAGCAGAGATTTAGTATTCTGTTCTCAAGTCTGTCAGACGCCCTGTTCTCAGTTCCATTTCCTACTTTTGTCACACAGTTTTCTCCTAGATAGCTGTGCATGTTTGGTTTTGCTATTGGAAAACAAATCAAATTACTGATATATCAAAAATAAGATCAAATTGTGTAATGTAATAGATCAATCCAGAAAGTCAAATATTTAACAAATGCCTTCTAAAAACAAGAAACATGAACTATTCAAAATTCCAAAAATGTTCTTGCATACTAATGAAAATATATCGGAATCTGTTACCATGAAAGAAAAATTCTTCCAGAGGTATGGAGTTCAGTCTGGTATCTAATTTCTCTGCATCACTACCATATGCTAGAAAACTGAGTAAACAATACCCAGCCAATATCAATCAAGGGTGAGGGCACAATAAATTTATCTTTGGACATACAAAATCTCAAAATATATCTAAGTCATAAATTCTTTCAAAGAAAACAATTGAGAAATAAGGTTCAGCAAAATTAGGCTATGGGGCAAAAAATTTGGAAAGTTAATCCAACACAGAAAGTCCGTGGACAAGAGGTATGCCACAGGCTTTAATAAATTAGTTCAGTTTGGAATATAAAATGAAAGAGACCATCAGGCAACTATTCTGGGGAAAAAAAATTGTACTTGACTGTATGGAAATATATACTCATAATTTTAAGCATATAGAAAACGGAATTATTAACTCATATAACACCAATGGGCTCAGAAATGATAAAATATTTTCATAATTATAAAATGAAACACTCACCACTGATTTATCCAAATATTACACAATAAATCTAGGGAATGAGGGAAAAAAGGTAATAGTAGTAGTATAGTGAGTTAATTCATTATCTTTCATAATAAAAATGCAATAAATGCCCCCAAATCACTGTAGATTAGGTATATAAGCACATTTTTAGAACCATGTGATGAATTCTATAGTAAATATCTAATGGGATTGACACTCATTGCTTTTGAGAATAGGATTATGGTTGGGAATGGAAAACACAAGGAATCATTCCTTTTACTATATGCCTTTTAAGGCCATTTAACTTTTATATATACATATGCATAACCTTTATTTAAATAATTAAAAATAACAAAGTAATATAAAGAATTTATAACTACAGAATAGATGTAAAAGATGCAATAGATCAAGAAAAAAATGATACATTACAATATGGGAGAAGACTAGGGGATTCTCTGATTAATATAATGATGGTGATGATTTGAATAACATTATTACTATGAAAATGACTTCTATCTATTCATTCTAGCCGAGCTCCTGTTGAGCTAAACTTTGGACTTAATACTTAGTAAGCGAAAACATTACATAGGTAAGTAGATTAATTTTAGTCACCCAGGAACAAGAACAATAGTATCAGCTGATTGATCTGTTAACAGGTTACTGGGAATGAAAATCGTTTTCAAATGATCAGTACATACATTGATTTATAACATCAACTACCTTGGGTAATAACAGCACCCTTTGAGATATTCATGCCTTCCATTTTCCTTTTGGTACTTAAAGAAATCCAAACCCTTAGTATTTACTTTTGCCAATAAATTTCCATATCTTAACTCAGATTGTGTTTTTCCACTCAAAAGAGTTTTAGAACTTGATTTACTTTGTATCCTCTATTAAATCATACCTGGGGGTACTGTCAAAAGTTACCTTCGTACTTCTCAAACTGTGTTGAATGCTTCCTGGTTTCCTAGGCATTAGATTTAATATGATTATTTCAGTTTGATTAGAACACTATTTGCCTTAGGAATCACCCATATCTTTTTGCTCCTCACAATAATTAAAATTAATCAGATCCTTCCTTTTCATGGTCTTGAGATTTAATATAAAATATGCTGGAGGCTTGGGATTCTCCAGGAGATATTTTTCCCCTTTGAGAGGATGAAATATATTTTTAGGAACAGCTCAAACTTTTCAATTAATAGAAAGTACAATAGTAAACCACATATGATTTTGGTGTCGATCCTTAAGGGGCTTAATTTCTGGGATCCCTAAGGAAATATCATAGAAAAAATTTCTTACATGCTTATAATTTATATATCAATACAACATACATTAAAACTTACTATATAAAATATAATTTCTTGTTTATTCAAATTAGACTACTTCAATGCATTTTTGGAACTGGATGCCTTTGTTAAATAATATGCAATTTAGGATACCAAAACATTTTAAATCTGTGCTAATCCTTTAATGTAACTGAAGAGACTTTGTCTTTATGAACACAATAGAATATTTATCTTAGAAAAATTAAGCCTATATATTAAATGCATAATAGATTTACTAACCATAGAATTTTTATATATTATTATATAAAGCAGTATCGTAAACTATGCAGGACTCACCTTGGTACGCCTCTAGCTAGTCATTCCTTATCCCTAGAATACTGAAGAAACCCATACAGATTGGACGCTAAGTTTGTCTTCTGTCCCAATTCCCATTACCGATTCTTTTTAGCTTGTTTTAAAGCTAAAATTCTTTACTGCCAAACCCAACTTTTCCCATTTTTGCTATTTAGCTTTGCTCCAGAGTTGCCTGTAGCATATGGGAAAAATTAACAAATCTAGAGAATTAATTTGTTCAACATTTGCCAGTGAGAGTAACACTAAAATCTTCCTGAAGTTATTATATTTCTAATTGTTCACATTGAAGATCATTAGAAAGGGCTTGAATTTGAGAACTTAAAATAGCGCCAATATACTTTATCTCACCATGGATAACTCTTTTCCTTTCAGAATGTCTGCTACGTGAACTGAATTCATTTGCAAAATCATAACAGTGCTAAAAATAATAATTGATATTTACTGAGAGCTTTGTGCTCTCAGTGGGTGGGTGGCTTGGGTGGCTCAGTGCTGACCAATGGCATCAGCTTTTTCACTTCTCATCCCTATCCTCTGACTTAGGTGTTGTTTTTTTGTTTTGTTTTGTTTTTAAGATTGATCGATTGATTGATTTGAGAGAAACAGAGAGAGGGAGAGAACAAGCAGGAGGGGCAGGAGAGACTCCTTCTGGGAGACACTCCCAGGGCAGACTCCGTGCTCAGTGAGGATCCCCATGTGGGGCTCAGTGATCCTGAGATCAAGACCTGACCTGAAATCAAGAGTCCGACACTAAGCTGACTGAGCCACCCAGGCACCCCAGAGGTAGGTGTTATTTTTTAACTTGATTTTACAGATGAATAAAGTTAGATACAGAGCGATTAAGTGGCTGACACATATCCCTCACACTTAGGTCATTTACTTTAAAGCCTGCCCACATGGTGATTATACTGTTATGGTACCTTTAAACAAAACCTTACAATTAAGGACTTCCCTCACTACTTTGGTAGCCACATTAGGAAATGTCACCCCGTACCTTGACCTCTCCTGGTCCATGGATCCTGCCCTCTGCTATGCTTCAACATACATATCCTAGAGGTGTTCTTACCTATAACTCCACCATCTTCATTACAAGCATCCTACTCTCCAACCAGTACTTCTTAACGTTACAGCTTGCTCTTGATGGTATCCTGTCTCCAAAATTTATGTGACCTTCTAGGACCAAAGCTACATTTATTATACCAAAATTTCACTATTGCTTCACTGTTCCATATCATGACTTCCCTTCCTTGCAAGCTAAAATCCCATTGTCAAATTACTCCTTTCACTATAACCTCAACTCCTTGGCCACTGTCTGCGTGCATTCCATCTACCTGCCCAAACCCTAAAACCACTTAATTCCTATCCTTTTCTTGCACAGCATCTGCACATGTATCACACTGGATAATGTGCCTATACTGAGGTAACAAAATCAAAACCCAACACTAAAGGAAAACAGTGGCACTCACAAACATGCCAACTCTCCTCACTGCAGATTTACAAACACTTCAAGTTTTTCTAAGTGCTGCCATAGTAATCATTCTGTATTTTCCCAGACTAATAATTCACATGTTTCACCCCTCCTCATCTCTATTCCAACTTCAAAGGTCTTCTGACTTTCAGCTGTCAACCTTGCACTCCACCCTCACCCTGCTCTCCCATTGCATCTATGACAATATTTCCCTCCTTCTCTCCTGTTACTGCTCCATAAAGTATGTGCACTTTTGCAATAAATACCAGAATTTTCCACTACTGAAGAATCTCTCCAGCCAGTCTGTGTATGTGTGGTCTCTCTCATCTTAATTCTTTTCTCTGGACCCAGTACCAGAACTCATCTAACTACTACATCACTCTTTCTGCCCCCCTTCCAATTCCTCTCTTCCCACTCTTGCAGCAACTATTTGAATCTGACTCTTAAACCCACAACTTCACTGAAATCATTCTTGTCAAGGTTACCAGTGATCTCAACATTGTTATATCTAATTGTCTATTCTCAGTCTTCATCTTACTTGGTCAGCAGCAATTAACACAATTGATTACTTGATTTTTTTTTTTATTTGGCTAAGGGACATTCTACTCTGATTTTATTCCAGCTTCATTAATCATTCTCCTCAGTGCCTTTTGCTAGTTCCTTCTTTCCTCCTTGATCTTTAAATGTTGGAATACCCTGAGGCTCAAGTTTTAGACCTCTTAACTTCCCGGACTTCACTCAATTCACTCTTTAGTAATGATATCTAGTCTTATGGCTTTAAAAATCATTAATACACAGATGACTCCCAAATGTAGGTCTCTAGCTATACTTCTCCCCTATACTTCAGGGGCATTTACCCAAGGCTTTCAATATCTCCACTTGTATGTCGAAACTGGATTCTTACACCTAACATACCAAAATCCAAACTTTCACTTTTTATCCAAACCTACTCTCAGTCTTCCTTCTCAGTCAATTGCAATTCTTTCAAAAAATGATTTTTTATTTGCAAAAAATTTTGAAGTCTAGATTCTTCCCCCTTCCTCTCTCTCACGGTCTACACCAATCTTTCAGAATAAATCTGCTTTCAAAACAAGTCTATCATATAACAACATACTACTCCCATTGCATCTATCCATGTGTTCTAGCTACCGTCATATCCCCACTACCTAGTCTCAATGCTACAGTCATACTATTACTTTTAAAATATAAGTGTAAGCATGTCAAACTGCTCGATATCCTCAAGGGTTTTTATAAAATAGTCAAATAAAGATGAATACAGTTAGATATAATGTCGTTTATAAACAGAACAGTGGCTGTCAGATATTAGCTACTACCACTCTCTCCCTGGCACATTCTTATTCAAGCTTCCTTAAAATAATAATAATAATATAATGAAAATGTTCCCACCAAAGGGTCTTTGCACTTGCCATTCTCTCAGATTTAAATATCCTTTCTTCTTGTATCCATGACCCAATCATTGCCTCATCTTTCTAGATTTCTGCTTAAATGTCAGCATATTAGTCGAAGTCTTCACTGCTACCTATATGCTTCCTTATTTATTTTTTCTTCACGGGATTCATCACCACGTAACATAATGTACATTTTACTTTTCATTAGTTTACTATGTATCTTCCTCATGAGGATGTGCACTGTGAGGATAGGGGATTTTTTAAGTTTTTCACTATTATATGCCTTAGAAAAATGCTGCCAAAGCAGATAGGTTCAATACATATTTGTTGAATTAATTAATTAAGAACAAATTAGACAGGTGTCTTAAGTATCCAGATGGAACAATGCAGTATGGTAAGTCCAAAGACTCATCAGTAAACCAAACCAAAACGAACAAACAAAAAGACAATGATAAATTCTGGGAAACTCACATGTATGAAGTTAAACTAAAAAAAAAAATTTTAAAGGGCTAATTTGCAGATAGCCACCCCCCCACCACCACACACACTGTTTTTGGAACTACTTAAGAAAAAACAAAATTAAACAAAACAGGTATGCGCCGGACAGCACTGCAGGCTCAGATGCTTCAATTAAAAAATGTGGATCATTCCTGACGATGATAAATAGATATCCAATCCTCAGTCTGCACTAACCTGTAGCATGATGGAAGAAAAACAAACCCCCGTCTATACCTGTATCTCTGTATTTCGCTATCTCTGTCTTCTATTTCTACCTCCATACCTAGCCTATTCTGAGTAAGGGGAAGCCAAGAAAACAGCCACATCTCTTAATACAGATCTATCTGTACTTTTTTAAAACTTAGGGCAGATGAAATCATTCTATGATTGCATTTATTTTTTGATAACCATTCAAAATATATTTTGAAACCAACTGGGTTTTTCCTATTGTATCTGTTATATATTTCTGCATAACAAACTCTCCAAAATTTAGCAATTTAAAATGGCAAAAATATATGAGCTTACAGTGTCCATGGTCTGGGAATTCAGCAGTAGCCTGTCCTCTGTCTCTGGACTGTGTTCAAAGGCTGCGGCCATCTCAAGATTTGACTTGGGGGAAGATCCACCTCTATGATAATTCGTGTGGCTATTTGCAGACCTCAGGTCCTTGTTGACTGTTGGCAAGAAGCATCTATTCCTTGCCTCATGGGCCACTCTGTAGGGCAGCTCACAACATGGCAACTGCCTTTCCTTCAGAGCAAGCAAGAAAGACAATGAGAGAGGTAAGACAAAAGTCACACTTTGTAACCTAATCTCAGAAGTGACATTTTTGCTGTATTTTATTTGTTAGATATCAATCATTAGGTCTAGTCCACACTTAAGAAGAGGGGATTAAACAAAGGGATAAATACCAGCAAGTAGAAATGACTGGAGGCCATTTCAGAGGCCGCCTACCATACCATTACAGCCTCTGACCCACTTTTTGGCCAATTGGTGCTTAACTGGTTTTAGGCAGGTGCCTTAAAGCATAATACATTATTTATCATCTGTTTTTTTTTAAACACACTGTTATTTTTTTAATTAAACCCAATATTCAAAACTTTAAAAAAAATGCACTCTCTTGATCTTAAGAAATTTAAAGGAGTAATGTAAGCTGTATATATCCTGAACATCCCTGAACTATAAGAATTTGCATGGGAGATGGTATTCTTTAGAGACTAATACCCACTGTAAGTGCTTATTCTATCCTCAGATCAAGTTCTCTAGCTTACAAAAGTTGAAGCACTTGTCATGGACCCATTGTCATGAGCTCTATGACATGTGAACATTACTTTTGTTAAGCTCTGTTTTTCCATCATATAAAGTCCTTCCATGTAAACTGTAATTATTTTGGGGGAAAAAAACTGAGAAAATTATAAAAACTATACATAGACACAGGACAGACAGTCCAGAGAGACTGCTTTGTGGCCATTAGAAATCTGAGATGTATAACAATTTTTTTTTAATTGAAAGGACGGATATATAAGATACCTGTAGCAACTCCACTGATAAATTTATTTATTTATAATTTTTTTTAAGATTTTATTTATTTATTTGACAGAGAGAGAGACTGTCAGAGAGAGAGGGAACACAAGCAGAGGGAGTGGGAGAGGAAGAAGCAGGCTCCCAGTGGAGCATGGAGCCCGATGCAGGGCTCGATCCCAGGACCCTGGGATCATGCCCTGAGCCGAAGGCAGATGCTTAATGACTGAGCCACCCAGGCACCCCCCCTCCCCCCCGCTGATAAATTTAAAATAAAAATCCATGCCTAATTCAGTTGAGAGGTATTTTAACTTCTTATACTACTCCTTGAGCATCATTAATTACTCTCAGGACCCCAGATAATATTATCTCTGGCTAAGTTACCCCTTCTGAGCACTTGTCCTCATATCCAGCTTCCTATTAAAATCATCACATGGAAAATTCACAAATGCTTCAAAATCTAAGCATCAAAAATTTTAAAATCCTTTAGATTTAATAGTCACAAGTCCTTAACACTTAGCATGGCCTAGAAGGTTCTGCCAATCTCTCCATACACATTTTGTTCTACTCCCCCCCAAATTTCTTTCTATGATACAGATGCACTGATCTTCACTTCTTTTTCCCATAGTCACTTAGGTATTCTCACAAGAGAAATTACAATTTTCTTGAGAAAAGAGAAAATAACTTATACTGTATACATCCACATGATGGATGGGACTGCCTCATGCTAATGAAACTCAGCCATAGAGTATATATTTTCAAATTAAAAGTTACAAACACATACACAGAAATACATACATACATATACATGTATACACACAGAGAAGATACAAGGAAGCCTCTTTCCGGGGTTAAGCTTCAATTTTTTATTAACCCCACCCACATATGCATACATATACACATATAAACAGGTCCATGTACACATGTGTGGGGGGTGTTAAGAATTCAGCTTAATCAAGGAAAAAAGCATCTTTATATCCTAAACATATCAACCTATAGTTGAACTGAAGAGAAAAGTATTTTTCATTTTTTGGAGGTAAAGTATAGCAAATCCTCTTGGAAATTACAAGATATATCACAATTGTTCTATTATGAAAGTTTTATCTGCTAATTGGCATTGGATACTTCACAAACCAGCTGTCACCTAATTACAAAACCTGAAAATATTTTAGGAGGTTTTAATCTGAATTGAAAACTCATCATAAGAATAAATGAAATTATTATTATTACTATTACTATTTTAAAGATTTTATTTATTTGAGAAAGAGCACTTGCACGTGAGCAGAGGGGGAGTGGCAGAGGGAGAGGAAGAAGCAGGCTCCCTGCTGAGCAAGGGCTCATCCCAGGACCCTGAAATTATGACCTGAGCTGAAGGTAGATGCTCAACCAGCTGAGCCACCCAGGTGCCCCAGAAATTATTATTTTTTTAAATCCTAAGGTCTGCAGTTTCATTTCTTACTTAGTTTCATACACAACAGGGTCTAACTAAAAAGAAAATGTAGTGTAAGTGACAGATGAAAATGGAAAAAGAAATCAATTTGGGGGGAGGGGAGAAAGAACCCTGCAGATTTCACTGAGTAAATAATGTTCTTAATGTTATTTCCCCACGTGATGCTCACTAGTTTCACTTAACCATGCAGTCTTGAAGCAGGCAAATGAAACAAAATGCTCTAGTTTATTTGAATAGAAAACAAACTACCTATATTTGTTTATTTCTAAATCAGTTACCTTTGGAATAATTAAGAATATTTCATTAAATTCTCGAAGAGTTTTGTACTCGTATTTTAACAAAAGTAGATTTAGATTTTCCTCCATAATAAAACACAGAAATATTATTAGTAAGTTGCACAAGAACATGCACATTGTACCAAAAGTTAGCTGTATGCCGTG
Source organism: Ursus maritimus (assembly GCF_017311325.1). Taxonomy (NCBI): domain Eukaryota; kingdom Metazoa; phylum Chordata; class Mammalia; order Carnivora; family Ursidae; genus Ursus; species Ursus maritimus. The sequence continues at coordinate 4,096,417 of NW_024424564.1, read as the reverse complement.
CTTACAAATGCAAGCCACCTTACATAAAAAAAAGCCATTATACTTAATAAGATTTTAACCTTATAATACTGAGAATTTTAATTTTCATATCAGATTATTTCGATATCCATAAAGCTATCATAGAGCAAAACAGATGCTCTTTAGTGTCGGTACACTAAATGGAATAGAATTGATTTGTTTTAGAATCAGAATAAAATAAACTACAGCCTAATACAGATAAGTAACTCTCAAGAATGGCTCCAATATTGGCTGTATTTTTGTGTCTAGATTTGGCTAAATATTTGAGGGAATGGAAAGTGGCTGTTTACAGCACCACAGAGCAAAAATTTAACCATCTCTACTTTTATGATTCTTTTATCTACTCATACCTTTGTAAATCTCACCCCAACGCTTCTCTGTAGACCCTCTTTATCCTCAACTGTCATTTTACAGATTCACCCATGTTTTTATCTTTGTCTCTCAAATTCATCATGTTTTTTGTTACTTTCCAAATCTATTCTTTTCATATTCAGAACATTTTAGCCATCTCTTTGTTTTACTGCTCTCTTGAAAGCTATGCCCTATGAGCTTTCGATTTTATAGTCAAACACAATTATCAAGGTATTTTCAAAATCAAATGCCACCTATACTCAAGATAAAATATGCAATGAGCACAGGGCGATATATGGAATTGTTGAATTACTATATTGTATATCCAAAGCTAATATATTACTGTATGTTAACTAACTGGAATTAAAATAAAAACTCAAATAAAAGAAGTGGTTACTTTCAAATTATATAGCAAATCTTCTTGTATGTATATATTTTTATAATAAACTTTATATTTTAGCACATTTCTAGATTTACAGAATAGATAGAATTCCACATATCCACCCCATACCTCCATACATTTTTCCCTATTTTCAGTATCTTGCATTAGTGTGGTATACTTGTTACAACTAAAGAATGAATATTCAAACATTATTAAATACATTGTTTACATTACGTCTCACTCTTTGTGTTGTATAGTTCTGTGACAAATGCATATTGCCATGTAGCTACCATTACAATTTCATACAGAATGGTTTCACCACCCTAAAACTTCCCTGTGCTTCACCTATCCATTCATTCTGAAGAGGAGTAAAATATACCACCCAAAAATTTACCTCTTTGGCTTACTATTTTCAGCTGGTTATTTTTAAGAAACAGCAGAAACAGGAGAAGCTCTGAAAACAGAGGAGTTACCCTTCTGTAAGAGACATTTACATTTATAAAGGAAATCTCCATTTGTAAGGGTGTCTACCTGTCTGTATCAGAAGAGAATGACTGAATCTTCAGAAACTTTTATCAGTGGAGGAGACAGAGACTTAGATCTGGTAACAATCTTTCCCTTGTTCACTGTGCTTTTTCTAGCAACCTCCCCTAATTGGCTGGTGGAGATGGTATATAAGGTAATGGCTTAGGCCATTTTAGGAAGTTACTTGGTTTTCTTGGGTATCTCCCATGTATACAGGAGGTATACATGCTATTAAAGTTCTGTTTTTTTCCTGTTAATCTATCTACTTATTATTGGGGCCTGAGGGGGGGGGGGTCTCAACCAAGAACCAAGATGGGGAGAGGGAAAATCATTTTTCCTCCTCTACACTTCTTTCCAGAGAATATCTGGCAATCACTCACCTTTTTATTGTCTCTGTGGTTTTGCCTTTTTCATGTTATATGGTTGGACTCATATATATATATTATGTAGCCTTATCAAGACTGACTTCTTTCACTTAGCAATATGCATTTAACAGTCCTCCATGTTTTTCATGGCTTGATAGCTCGCTCCTTTTTACTGATGAATGATATCCCATTATGAACATACCATAGTTTATCCTTTCAACTACTGAAAGACATCTTGTTTCCAGTTATAACTATGGATAAAGCCGTTATAAACACTCATGGGCAGAATATTGTGTGAAATATAAATTTTCATCTCAATTGAGTAAATATCTTAGGAGGTCTCTTACTGTGGTAGCAAAGTGCATGTCGGAGAGGGAGCATTCTATACTTCTATGCTTAGGTTTCAGTCTTAGAGTGGACCTGGGTTATGACTACACAAGAGCTTCTCAGCATTTTTTCTCCCTTAGTTGAGGCAGGAAGTCTAGAAGGGGCTGGAATTAGGTAATTTCCTCTCCCCCAAGTCAAACAGGACTTTAGCAAGGTCTTGTCCTTTATCTGGTAAGCATTCCTTATAGAAGTTGCTAGAGGTTTTTTTCACAATACATTTCCTTTAGGTGTATGTCAAACTGGTTACCCTTCCCCTCCTCTTGGCAAGCACAAGGGAATTTTTCTCTGATCTTCACCGTGAGAACCTGGTGGGGCTCCTGGAGGTAAAACCCAGAAAATGGGGGGGTAGGGGTCCCCAGGAGTTTTTAATCCACAAGCTGGATCTACAGTCAGCTTCCAGAAGTTTCCTGAAGTTCCTCTGTAAGTTTTCTTTACTGGCTCCAGCGACTTCTGCTTTAATTAAACTGATCTATATTCTCTGTATTCACCTTCTCTCCAGTTTCCAGGGTGGTGGTTTATACTGTGACCCTAATTCTCTTATGGATCTATGAAATATTGTTGATTTTCAGTTTGTTCAGCTTTTTTCCTGTTGTGAAGATTGAAGAGATGACTTACCAGTTCTTTACATGTTCGAGTGGGATTCAGAAATCTTTCAAATGTAGTTTTATTAACAATTTTCCCCCTCTCTCTTCTCAGAAGAAAGAGCATGTGATAAAGGAATACACAGATCAATACTGTCTGCAAAATTCATGTTTGGAATATAGGTCTAGTTTACTATTAGAATCGAAACATTTTTTTTTTTTTTTTTTTTTTTTAACTAGAGACCAATATGCCTTAAAGTTCCCTTCACCTTGACCAAACTTCTGACAGGGTACTTTCAGGACTATAGTCCTCTGATCTCCCTTTTTATTAAGAGGCTTTGTTAGTTCATTGTAAATTTTCCCTCTGTCCTTTAGATATTTAAATCATTTAAAAAACCTCTTGTTAGTTTTACATTCCAGAAAGATCTTTTTTCAAGGAGCTGGGAGTATCCCTTTGAAATGTAATCTTTAAGGAAGATAGCACCTCATCTCCCAGACTATGTGGGAGGGTAGGAGCCATACTTCAGTAGTGCCTTGTTCCAAATTGTAAGACTACCTTCTTTCACAAAGAGAAATTAGACTTTTCCTTTGTGTAAAGCCAATTAGCAAACCCAAATGGCCTGTGTTTTCCCTCTCACTCCACTGCTTAGAAGTCTTCCTACCCTTTGTTTCAGCCAACTCAAGATCAGACTGAATTCTGAACTCTCTTTGCTACTGCAATCTCGCATGTATGCATATATATGTATGTGTGTGTGTTTGCGCATATGTAAGAGAGTGAGAGGGACAAGGAGAGGGAGAAGATGATGATTAAATGGCCATAAAACTTGAGAACATAATATAATTACCATGATCCTCAGTTTATATAAAAGGGAGTTAGTAGGACTGTAAGTAGATCATACAGTATGTATAAAAGCACAGTGAAATAATCTTTACAGATCAAGTTTTCTCCAGGAGTGATTCAACATCTAAAAATCTAAATGAATATTAAACTATCATGAATACATTATGCAATTACTCCATTCATTTCATTATCTAATGTAAAAGGTTTTGGTAATTGCACTAAATTTGAGACTGCCTCAATTTCCTTTATTTATTAGAACCATAAGAAATTTCCTTTAAGTAAGAAAAAAATGGTTTAATATTGATGATTTCATTTGGGTCAATCTAACCACAATGTAATTGAAATAATGGTCTTTCTTAAAGAGTAATTTTGACAAGGTCTTTTTTATATTTTTTATAAAATATAATATTATAATAATTATTCAATTTATTATCAATTGGGCTCCAATTACATTAGTGTCACAATTTTGTAAAAGATAATCATTTTAAAAATAATTTCTATTTTAACCCTCCCCCAAACTATCCTCATAAATGAAGAGAGGAGATTGTCCCAATTAGCATCTAATGTTCCAGAGGTAAACAAAACAGGTGCATGTTCTGCTGAATACATAAATATGCATTTCAATTATTTGTCTCTTACCTACTTTTGCAATTGTAAATTACAGTCTTTTTAAATTAGAGTATACAACAGATGGTGAAGAGTTAAAGTGATATTCCCTTTAATATAAACTACTGTGCCAAGTGATCTCAAACTACAACAATTTATTCATTCACTACACTAATTTATTTACTACATTAAAATATATTGGGTTAAATGGCCACTTCAGCCACACTTGCTATATCGTGAGTCTGACTTTAAATAGAATGTCACTGTAATGTACTCACCCTACCTAAAAGAAGAAAGAATAATGGATGCTGCAAGGCTAGTAAGAAATCACAGTCTGTAAAATGACAAGATTCAGCATGCAAGAAAGAGATCTTACATATGTAAGAATATAATAATAATAATAATAGGGGCGCCTGGGTGGCACAGCGGTTAAGCATCTGCCTTCGGCTCAGGGCATGATCCTAGCGTTATGGGATCGAGCCCCACATCAGGCTCTTCTGCTATGAGCCTGCTTCTTCCTCTCCCACTCCCCCTGCTTGTGTTCCCTCTCTCGCTGGCTGTCTCTATCTCTGTCTAATGAATAAATCAATAAAATCTTTAAAAAAAGAATATAATAATAATAATAATATTTAAATAAAATGAGTCTCACAGACAGCAAACTAGTAGCCCACTGAAGTTCATTAGCTTCTTCTTGGGTATGTCATTATGTTTGTAAATAATATATTATGTGTGTGTGCATATATATATATATATATATGAATAACATTATGTATATATATTCACACACATATATCATACATACAGCAGGGAATAAATATTCAGTGCGCTTTTGACTAATCGGTGACAATAGATTTAATACTGATCATTCAATATTTATACATACATATATATATGAAATATATATGTATGTAATATATATATATGTACACATATATTATTTCATTTGTGCAAGAGTATACATTTCCCACTTCAAAATAATCTAATACTACACTTTAGGACAAACTCAATAAAATCTCCCCACTTTAAAAAATGTTTCAAGCCCATGAATTATGCAAATATATGAAGGATCCAAAATATTTTGACTTGGGATGGTAGTCTTTTGTGGTTATTAGCATAATGAAGTCAATTTTATTGGAAATGAAGAATTAAAACATGTTACATCAGCCATAGTAATTTGATCCTTTTATACTTTCATAGATCTAGATTTCTATTAATGTACAGAGGCTAAAAAATGTCTTATGTGCGGGGCGCCTGGGTGGCACAGCGGTTAAGCGTCTGCCTTCGGCTCAGGGCGTGATCCAGGTGTTATGGGATCGAGCCCCACATCAGGCTCCTCTGCTATGAGCCTGCTTCTTCCTCTCCCACTCCCCCTGCTTGTGCTCTCTCTCTAGGTTGGCTGTCTCTATCTCTGTCGAATAAATAAATAAAATCTTTAAAAAAAAATGTCTTATGTGCACAACTGGGAAGATAATTTAACTTAAATTCCTAGTATTAGTCATTTAAGTATAACCATCCCAGATTATTTTGCAAACCACGAAATTTGTTTCAAGTCACTGGAGGTGTGTGGGGGACCACTGAAAGTATCTTATAGAACTATCACTGCAGATATATTTATTTCCACCTGAAAATATCTGTGAGTCTTTCAAATCAATGTCTAGTGTAACCTTTTTGAGTGGGCTGAATTCAGTGAGGGTATGTATAGAAAACAACATGAATTGGTACAATCGCATTTTTACTGAGTGGCTCTCTTTGTATTTTTCCATAGTCACATGCTGCCTGGTCTCAGTGGCCCTTCTTTAGGTCAAGTGTGGGTCATTTATTGACCCTGCAGGACCGTCTGAACAGTCCAGCTTTCAGACTCTGTGACACATATCCTGGCTAAACTCTTTCCACCTCCTCAGCTCTTGCCTGCTCCCACCCAGTGACACACACTGCAACCTCTTATGCTACAGTTACTCTTCCAATACACCACCTCATCTGGTTCTCCATCAAGGTGACCAAGACCCACCTCCTTTTCTGGATGCACACATTGCCTACCAGACGATGCTTTCTTGACATAATACTTACAGGTGTTACAAACTTCTCTAATGTTTCTCTGTCTTCACTCCAGCCGCCACAGGAAGTTCCAGCTGGCCACTACCCTCAAAATTCTCCAGGCTTGTTTTGTTTTGTTTTGTTTTGTTTACACATGACATTCAATATCAGAGAACAGATGGTGACTTCTCCAAAGAACTCACTCATTAATCTCTCACTCTCTGTTACACTGAAGTGCTTATACGAATTTCTATTGCACATTCAGCAAAGACCTAGCCAGGCAGGAAGACACTAGCTTTCTCTTCATGAAAATACCTTCTTTTCCTAACCAACTCTGTTTAAAGTGGGGCAGAAATATCTTCTGCAGAGAAGGGGAGGGATATGTAGTCATAACCCACTAGGTCAACACATCATAGATTCTAGACTTGTCCTTTTCTGTTTTCTTTTATGTAGACCGAAAGTGGATAATCAGGAAGATAGTATCAGGAATTTTTTTTTTTCTTGGTACGTCTTTCGTGAATAGGTCTCTCTTTAGAAAATGTAAATATTTATCCCACATCATTCCAAAATAATAAAGACAAAGTTTAAAACCATCAAACTGCTGCACAAGTTTTTGTTGTTAATATTTTGGTTGCTTAGTTTTGCTTTTTCTCTCCAAATCTTGCATCATATATTCTGAATATATTCTTAGGTTGATTTTTAATATAACCAAAATGTGTTAAAACACTTGATTGATAAAGATTATGTCCTAAATTCTAAAATATACTTGGCAGAGAAATATGTTTTGAAACTTGAGACAGCAAAATCTTTTAAGTTAATCATTCCAAATCTGAAAGATTAAGCATTTATCTTTTAAGTGTTGTTGTAATTGATACTTCCAAGACTCTGCCAAAGGGAATCCATTAAGTAGATCACATTTTTTTTTTATTTGAATGGAATTTCTTGTAAATGTAGTTCATAACTACTAGTACATAGGGCATATCTCACACATAAGCATTTAAATTTACCTTCTTAAGACAAATACCATATGATTTCACTCAGATGTGGAACTGAAAAAGAAAAAATGAATAAACAAAACACAGAATCAGGCCTGTAAATACAGAACAAAGTGATGGTTGTCAGATGGGAGGAGAATAAGGGGATGGGCAAAATGGGTGGAGGGGAGTAGGAAGTACAGGCTTCCTGTTATGGAATGAATAAGTCACAGGGATTAAAGGTACAGCATGAGACATATAGCCAATGTTGTTGTAATAGTGTTAGATGGTGACAGATGGTAGCTGATTTTGTGGTGAGTACAGCATCATGTCCAAACTTGTCAAATCACTATGTTGTACACCTAAAATCAATGTAATATTATGTGTCAACTATACTCAGTAAATAAATAAATAAACAAAACTGGGGTGCCTGGGTGGTGCAGTCAGTTAAGCCACTGACTCTTGGTTTTGGTTCAGGTTGGGATCTCAGGGTGGTGAGATCAAACCCTGCTTTGGGCTCTGTGCTCAGCACATCATTTGCTTAAGACTCTCTCCCTCTCCTCACTCCCCCCATCCTCTCTCTCTCTCTTTAAAATAAATAAAAATCTTTAAAAATAAACCTTTTTTTTTTTTTAAAGACTTTATTTGAGAGAGAGAGCACAAAGAGAAGCAGGCTCTCTGCTGAGCATGGACTCCTCCTTTCAATGTAGGGCTCTATCCCAGGACCCCGAGATCATGACTGGAGCCAAAGGCAGCTGTTTAACCAACTAAGCCACCCCGGTACCCCATAAACAAACCTTAAAAGTCATGTTTACATCTAATCAAGTAAAAAAAAAGAAAAGTCACAGTAGAATGCTCTGCTTTATCATTTTTCCCTACAAAGTGAGCTCTTTTTAAAGAATATATATATTGAAATACTTAGTGTTTTTTTTTTAAATCATTTGGAAGAGGCTTATATTATTTGTATGTCCTAGTCCATTCAGGCTACTACAACAAAAGACTAGTGGCTTACAAACAATACTTTGTTCTCATAGTTCTGAAGGTGGCAAGTCCAAGACCAAGATACCGACACGTTCAGTGTCTGGTGAGAACCTGCTTCCTGGTTCAGAGCTGACCGTCTTTTACTCTGTGTCCTCACATGGTGCAAAGAGTAAGGGATTTCTCTGGGGTCTCTTTATTTTTTCTAAATTTAAATTCAATTAATTAACATATAATGTATTATTGGTTTCAGAGGTAGAGGTTAGTAATTCATCCGTCTTATATAATACCTACTGCTCATTACATCACATGCCCTCCTTCATGTCTATCACCCAGTGACCCCAACCCTCCACCCCCCTCCCCTCCAGCAACCCTCAGTTTGTTGCCTATGCTTAAGAGTCTCTAATGGTTTGTCTCCCTCTGGTTTCATCTTGTTTTATTTCCCCGCCTACCCCTATGTTCATCTGTTTTGTTTCTTAAATTCCACATATCAGTGAGCTCATATAATTGTCTTTCTCTGATAGACTTATTTCACTTAGCATAATACCCTCTAATTCCATCCATGTCATTGCAAATGGCAATATTTCATTTTTTTATGGCTGAGTAGTATTCCATGGGGGGTCTCTTGTGAAGAGTACTAATCCCATTCTTAAGGATTCTACCCTCATGACCTAATCACCTATTAAGGGCCCCACCTTCTAATACTATCACCTTGATGGTTAGGATTTCAACAGGAAATTTGTGGGGACACAAACAATCTGGTCCATAGTTGTACTGTTGTTTCACCCTTCTGGTTTACTCTAGGTTTCTTAGTTCCTCTCAGTAAGAAAAATTCAACATGAAATATTTGACATCCATATATTTGTCAAAGTTTGTAATTTATGTGAATTAATATATAATATTTATGCAATTAGTGATGTTTGTGCTTGTGTGAAAAAAATCACTTGCAAAGGGGTTATGATGTGTATACTGGCTAGAAATTATTGAATATTGTGCATTATTCCACCTCTTGAGACTGACTGCCGCTGAAGTTTATGACTCCAATGCACAAAACACAGCTTTGAAAAGTGTTTGTTTACAGACCTCCTCAAGGTCACATTATATATGATAAAAAGCTCCTTACCTACCAAAGCAATCAAAACAAAGTAGAAAGTTCCAAATTTAGAGTACTTTACCCTAATAAGAATAGACTTTAAGTATGTTTGGCTCCCCACAGCCAATTTAAGAATAAAAAATATGAAACAATAAAGGGCTTTCTGAAAAAAAAGTATATATATAGCTTAAGGAAAAAAGGTTTAATAGAAATGCAAATTTCATAAAAATAATATCTGCAAATCAGCATATTTTGTTAGTATTGTTATTAGCAGAGAAATGGTTATTGTACATTATTAATCAATATTCATTTATGAACAATTTTCAGCCTGACCATTTCTAATTTACATTTGAAAATAAATATTCTCACAATGCATACAGTTTTCCCTCTAATGAAAACTGCTAGTTTTAATAATTACTTCGAGTGCTGATTTATATCATGGGAAATATAACATAATAGATAATCTGCAATGTACTTAATCATGTATTATGAGTTGACCAAATTTAGGTAGCAGTTAACACTTTAGCAAAAGTTGAACTTTTTAATGGTACATTTTTCAAAATGAACAATAAAAAAGTGATAATGAAAAAAACACAAGTCTTTAACAGGAAATAAGCAGCATTTCTGAGACTATTTCATATTTCTGAGTGATTATAGATAATGGTTAGCAAATGAGTATACAAATATTTCCTCCATGGAATTATTTTGATTCCTTTGGTCGCATGATAGTACAATTTTATTATAGTCTCTCATTATATTTCCTATACCCTAATAAAAATCACTAATTGTGTCATACTGGAGTAAAGCTAACAGGAAAATTGGAAACTTGATGAGGATGTTATGCTCTAGAAAGAGAAACTAACCTTAAACAACACACAGGGTTACGGTAAAAATCAAGACTGAATCAGAATGCTAAAGACAATTCAGGTTCACAGAATAAGAAAAGAGGTCAGGATGTATAATGGGTCAGAAATAAGTTAGACGTACAAGAGTTGCATGTACATAAAACTGGAGAAAAGAGGAAGCTGGGACACTTTAAGTCCAATATCAAAGCAATATTCAGTATTATTCAAGTAATTGATTTCGTGCATAATTAATAAAAACAGCATATATACATATGCATATGTATATATGAAAGAAAATAAGAAATGATTATGACACAGAATGTAAGGAATGAAAGGATTAGAAATGGGACTTAAGTATTACGTAAAGCATATATATTAGAGACTTTGAGAACCAAACAAAAGGTGAAGTTTTATGTCAAGCATTTAGGAAGAAAGTTACTAAGTTGGAAGGTAACATTGTCCATAATGTGGAATCTGTTACAAAAGTACCTAATTTGCATACAGATCCAAACCATACCACCCATATTGTCCATAAGATATAAAAGTACCTGGGCTGAATCCTTGTTTTCTCAATTACTAGCTATGTGATCTTGCACCAGACAATTAATTTCTCCGTGCCTCAGATTTCTCTTCCTTAAAATAGGGATAATAATCAACCTACTACATAATGTTACAAAATTCAACCAAATAATTTCGTATTTGTAAAGCTCTTAAAACAGGGCCTCTAGGGGTGCCCAGGTGGCTCTATCAGTTAAGGTGAAGCTACAGGCTCTGGATTTCAGCTCAGATCCTGGTCTTAGGGTCATGGGATCCAGCCGCGCCTCTGGCTTGGTGCTGGGCATGGAGACTGTTTGGGATTCTCTCTCTCCCTTTACCTCTGCCCCTCCCCACTCCCTTTCTAAAAGCAAAACAAAACAAACAAACAAACAAACAAAAACAAGGCCTCTAGGACAGTAAGTATAACTACATTTGAATAAATAAAACATAAAAGTAAATAAAACACACAAAGAAAATTTTATTTGCTCTTGGAGGATGGTCAATAGTTATCAACAAAGCACTAATTGAAATCTTTCACCTAAGAAATAGTCATGGCCGGATTGTTGTTAACGTCATGGCTGGATTGTTGTTAAAGCTTCTTTGTGGGGCGCCTGGGTGGCACAGCGGTTAAGCGTCTGCCTTCGGCTCAGGGCGTGATCCCGGAGTTCTGGGATCGAGCCCCACATCAGGCTCCTCCGCTATGAGCCTGCTTCTTCCTCTCCCACTCCCCCTGCTTGTGTTCCCTCTCTCGCTGGCTGTCTCTATCTGTCGAATAAATGAATAAAATCTTAAAAAAAAAAAAAAAAAGCTTCTTTGTGCAATCCTATAATTACTCCTGAATCAAACGGCCATCCATGAGGGGTTTCTGTTGTCCAAATTTACTGTAATCAAAAAAGAGTCCCTCATCTTCAATTTTGGGTTTGGCATTGTTATTCATATATCAGGTAACCTCTGATAGATTACTGATCTGTCCAGATTTCTGGCAATTTACCTAATACTAGCAAAACTTCTGACCATTTATGGGAGAGACTCAACAATAAATCATTTATCCTAACATAAAACAGAGATGAAGCTAAGTAGAAGGGGATGCCATGACAGACATTGAGATAAAATTCTCAGACTTCAGGGATAACATCTCTCTCTCTCTCACACACACACACACACACACACACTACATACTGTTATTACTCGTTTATTGCCATACAAGAACATAAGCCACAGATATCTTCACATTTCGTGCTAAATATTTCAGTGTTATATATATATAACAATATCAATTCCTAGCAAAAAGACAGAAAAATAAACCAGTGGGACAGAACAGAGAGCCTAGAAATATATCCACACACATATATGGTTAACTGATCTTCAATGGGGGTGCCAGAATACACAATGCAAAAAGAATAATCTCATCAATGAATGGTGGGAAAATTAGATAGCCACATGCAGAAGAATGAAGTTGGATCCTTATCCTTATCTTATGCCATAAACAAAAGTCAACTCAAGATGGATTAAAAATTTAAATATGAGATCTGAAACCATAAAACTCCTAGAAGGAAACAGAGGAAAATCTTGAGATAGGTTTTGGAAATTATTTCATGAATATCACAGGCAACAAAAGCAAAAATAGACAAGTGGGACTATATAAAAAACTAAAAAGGAAACAAATCAGAACAAAAAGGAATGGGAGACAATATTTGCAGACCATATATCTGATAAGAGGTTAATGCCCAAAACATATCAGGAACTGCTACAACTCAACAGCAAAAATAACTAATAGGCCAATTAAAACGGGCTAACGCTCGAACAGAATTCTTTCTAAAGAAGACGTACGAATGGCTAACAGGTATATGATAGAATGCTCAACATCCCTAATCATCAAGAAAGGCAAATCAAAATCACAGTGAGGTATCACCTCATACCTCTTAGGATGGATATTATCAAAAAACAAAGGACAAGTGTTTGCAAGGTTGTAGAGAAATTGGAATTCCTGTATAACAGTAGTGGGGATGCAAAATGGTACAGCTACTATGGAAAACAGTATGGAGTTTCTTCAAAAAATTAAAAATAGAATTACCATATAATCCAGCAATACCACTTCTGAGTATTTATCCCAAGGAACTGAAATCACAATCTCAAAGAGATAGTAACATTCCCATGTTCAGTGCAACTATTCATAATAGCCAAAATGTAGAAATAACCTAAATGTCCATTGACAAATGAATGGATTTTTAAAATTGCAATATTCATTCAGTGGACTGTTAGCCACACACACACACACACACACACACACAAAGAGGAAATTCTGCAATATGTAACAACTTGGATGAAGCTGGAGAAAATTATGCTAAGTGAAAAAGTCAGTTACAGAAAGACAAATACTACATGATTCCACTTCTGTAAGGTGTCTCAAATAGTCAGTCATTGAAACAAAGAATGGAATTGTGGTTGCCGGAGACTCCAGAGAGGAAAATGAACCGCTAATCAGGGGGCATACAATTTCAGTTACGAAAGATGGGTGAGTTCTAGAGATCTGCGGTACAACATTGTGCCTATAGATAACAATATTGTACTGTACATGTAAAAACCCATTAAGAGGATAAATATCATGTGAAGTTCTTACCACAATATAATTTTTAAAAAACTACCATTATCACACATAAGAAATTTCACATTAATTCTCTAATAGTACCTACTATTCAGCCCATATTCATATTGCCCCAATTTTCCCCAAAATGTCATTTGTGGCTATTTTCTTTCCAGGATCCAGTGACTGATATGGACTGCCTCTTGTAATTCTGTTTCTTTGATCTCCTTTAGTTCATAAGAGTCCCCTGACCTGTTGTCTTTCGTGGAATTGACATTGTTCAAGATTCCACACCACTTTTCTTACGGATTGTTGCACAACCCCAATTTGTCTGATCATTTTTTTCATGGTTAGAGTCAGTTTAAAACTTTTCTTAGCAAAACTATATAAGTGATATTATTTACTTCCCATTGCATCATACTGACAAATACCTAATATCAGTTTGACCCAGTTAAGGTGGTCCCTACCCACTGCAAAATATTATTTCCTTAAAAAAATTGTTTTGTCTCCAAGTATACATGCATTAGCAACTACAGGGCTGTTTGAAATTGAGACTCTCGCCTCAATGTGCCTCATAAACAGACATCTGCCCATAAATATACCCCACCCTGTTTTTGATTGTTTGGTTGGTTTTGTTTTTGGCATCCTTGGTTCAGAACGGTTTCTCACGCTAATTTGTGATAACGTGTGGTTCAAGAAAGTTCACAATACCACCTGTGAATACTCCTAATTGACCCAGATAAGGAGGTGTTAGCTTTCTTCCTCAGAGAACAAAATTTTGCTTTTGAGATCTACAGTTTTCTACCCATTTTATTTGTAGGTGACTTGATCTTAATCACCCCATTTTGAGCTTGCCTGCATTTAGTACTTCTCCCTCATATATTTTAATTTAGGGTTACAGATATCTACTAATTTTTTAAAACCTGTACTTGTCCTCTTTAATTTGGGGGTAGACTTCCAAAAGAAGAGAGTAAAAATAGAGTTAACTCTAACTTAAAATCAGAAATGACTGGGACCTGGCTCTTGTAACTGACAGTCTCATTCCCTATATATTTAGTCCCTATTTAACTGTATCCTCAGCGCTGCTTACGATATGTGTTTGCTCTTTATGAGCCCTCCTAGATCCTCACATGGATCTGCCCGACAGCAAAAAGTCCCTTCTGCCTAGACCCTTTTGCCATCATCCTGTTCTTTATATAGTGATAGCTTACCTCTATTGTGTGCAGTGTTCTGGGAACTATCCTAAGCACCATACATATAGCATGTAATCCTCACACCACCACATGCCGTTTTAATCATCTTCATCTACGTATGATCAATTTATAGTACAGAGACGTTTGTTCTAGACCAATGTCACAATTGAGAATTTAAATCAAGACTTTCTCTTTATTAAGCATCTTCCTTTAATCTCTATGTTCTAGTGCCTCATGATGTACATCCAGGCTCTATCAACACTTGAATAAGCAACTCTCTCTCAAATCAAAGCAGAATTAATATGCTTCCCTGAACATAATGATTTGAGCTGAACTGAACTTTTCCTGACTGGTTGCTGCAAACAAAAGCAAAACCACTCATCTCCCTGCCTCTAAATGACTTTTTTTTTTTTTTAAAGATTTAACAACAAAAAATAACAGTACACCACAAAAATTCTTTATTAGCTTAGGTAAGCTGCTGGTTAGAATTTGTTCACAATGGGCCATTTGACTGCATTGGCTACCTCAAGAAATTATGTTTCTATCACTAATACGAGAATATCTCCTACTTGCACCTGATTTCTGGAACTCGGAGCTCTTAAGTGTGCAAGCAGAGAAAGAAGTATCAGTCTTGTGCTTGTAGAAAAATCCAGAATTTAGCTGTCAATCCTACAACTACCACAGAACACCTGATTCTGTTTTCTTGTTCCTGCTTCTTTTTTTTTTTTTTTACCCTTAACCAGGAAAAAATATTAATTAAAAAAATTCTGGTGAACTGAGACCTGTTACTCAAAATTGTCATTGCTCCTCACATATTTGCTGATCTAGTAAACTGTTGCACTGACTCCACTAATCACTGACAAACAGGACCAGTGTGAGTGTGTGTGTGTGTGTGTGTGTGTGTGTGTGTGTGTGTGAGAACATTTGTTAAAAGATGGTAAGGCAGACTTTATTCAAGACCATCACAATAGGTATGGTGACACCTGCAATGGGATTTTGCAGTGGGGGAAAGAGATTGGGCTTAACTTCAATACAGCCTGGGTGAGTAGAAATTTATAGCCTTAGGGGCGCCTTGGTGGCGCAGTCCTTAAGCATCTGCCTTCGGCTCAGGGCGTGATCCTGGCGTTCTGGGATCCAGACCCACATCAGGCTCCTCTGCTAGAAGCCTGCTTCTTCCTCTCACACTCCCCCTGCTGTGTTCCCTCTCTCACTGGCTATCTCTCTGTCAAATAAATAAATAAAATCTTTTTAAAAAAAAAATAAATTTATAGCCTTGGAGCAGGGTGGGGGTCAGTGAACGGGGAATTACTAAGAGGTAACATAGAAGGGGAGATTTGGCTAACCAGACCTAATGTGTTCAGACAAGACCTGAGAGAAGGTGGAAGATGAGGAACCTGTTTAGATATCAAGGGTGATCAGACAATGAGAGTGGAGGATTTTTGTTAAACTGACTTATTAGCAAGATTCTTGCTAAAACTGGAATTTACAAGAAAGTATACAAATGAGCTGAGAAGAAAGTTTAGGAGTCTGACTAAAAGTTTGATCAAGCAAAGAATTTTTGTCACCGGTGAAGTCAGGACTTGAAATAGTTAATGATGTCTGCAATTAGCTGTTTTTACAATTTTGACAACAGAAGCAGCATAATGAAGCTATCTTGTTATAGGTCCAAGTGAGCAAAGAAGGTGCTGCAAAACAAGACTAGGTAATAGACATATTTACTTATCTAAATAAAATTAAAAAAAAAAACTTTCTGTATCCATGATACAGGAAATATAAATTGATTTCCTAGAATCAAAATAAAAATCAAATTCACTTACCATAAGAAAATCTAGGGCATGTGTTTTTCTGTGGAAAGAAAGAGTTAGAGCAAATTTGTTTGGTCTGCAACCTGTTTCTCTCATATTACTGAATATTCTTCCTAGGAAAGAAAGCAGATGGCCTGGTCCAATTTCTTTGTAAATAGGCTGACAGCTTACCTCCTGATAAAATGACTAATGACATTTGCTAGGAGGAGAATCCCTATCTGTGGAATACTCTTAGCAAAATGTCTATAGTTTAATATTGCTTTTGGTAAAAAAAGAAAGAAAGAAAAGAAAATGAAAAAAAAAAGACAAAGAAAAAAAGAAGAAAAACCCCTAGATTATATTGAATTTGATGCATGGTTTCCCCAAAGTGTCATGTTAGCTCTATACAGAATATACAAGAACAATTCCTTTTTATTTCTAGAATGTTGAAAGTTCTTTATCATTTATAAATGTTGAAATTTATTAAATGTTTTTATGGTTTTTATGGAGATGATTGTTTTTTCTGTTGATACTATCAAATGTTAAACTAAATTTACATTCTAGTATGTAAACTTCCTTTATTTGTGATGAAATGTCCTTTTAACTTATTTTTGAATTTTATTTGTTCATCTTATCTTTGGTAATATTTAGAATTTTATTTATTAAAGAAATTGACCATTATTTTTTAATATTATTGTCTTGTTTTGCCTTCAGAAAGGTTTGATGACGTCATAAAATGAATTAGGAAGAGGTTCTTTATAAGTTTGTTTTGAGTCTCTAGAAGATTTCATTTAAAATTGATGCTATTATTATTTAAATATTTAAAATAATTTATCACTGAACATACTTTTCTTTGTAGAAAAGTTTTGATTTATATTTCATATTTCTTTAATAACTATAGGACCACACAGAGGTTTTATTCCTTTCTTTTTGTTTTTATCAAGCTATATTTTTTAAGAAATATGTCCATTCATCCAAATTTTTTGAATTTATTTTCCTAGAGTTGTGCATATTATTTTTATATTTTAAAAATCTGAAGTGGTAATCTCTTATTTTCATTCCCAGTATTGGCAATTTGTATTTTTTTCTTTTATTCTATATAAGACCTGCTAGCAGCCTAGCAATTTTATTTAATTTTCAAAGAACTTAAGTTTTGGTTTGCTGAACTCTTCTTTGCACATTTTTTTCGTTTTATTGATTTCTCATTTTCTCTTTATTTCCTTTCTCCTTGCATTTATGCTTAACTTAATGTCCTTTTTCTCTTTTTTTCTTTTACTTGCATTTATGTTTAATTTAATATCCTTTTTCTAGATTATTAAGAAAGCCCTATTAATTTTTTTTGAGCTTTTCTTCTTTTCTAATATAAACATTTAGGCTATAAATTTCCCTCTATGTATGGCTTTGGCTCCCTCACAATCACTGTCCTGTTCCCATTTTCCAGTTTGGAACATTCAAATTTCTAGTTTTATTTCTCCTTTATGCTATGGGTTATTCAGAAATATACTGCTTGTTTGCCTAATGGATTTCCCACTTACCTTTCTATTATTCAAGTCTAGCTTAATCCCACTGTTGTTAAAGAACATAATTTATTTAGATTTTAATTTGTCCTTTGAAATTAGTGTAGGCTTCTTCTTAATTGAACAGTACATGACCCAAGTACATTTGAAAATACTTTCCATTGTGGAGGTATTGGTTGATGTGCTTTATATATATCACTTTTGTTTTTCATGCTGTTCAATATATATACATACTTATAATAAA
>NW_024424564.1:4060914-4078440 GCF_017311325.1 Ursus maritimus | reverse complement strand
GACTCTGAATTTATCCATTTCTCCTATTATTTGTCAGTTTTGCCTCATATATTTTAAATCTTGTTATTACATGCATAGGAACAGTGTTGTTATATATGGATATTTAACTTTTTATTTAATTTATTTAATTTTATTTATTTATAAATTGATTGAATTTTATTACTATGGGATGTCCCTCTTTAAGTTCAGCAATGATTTTTGCCTGAAACTCTTCTATGATGTTAGTGTTACTAAACTGGCTTTATTACTTTTACAACGTATGGATTATCTTTTCCTATCCTTTTACTTTTAACATTCCTGTTTTCTAATAGGGAAGATAGATCAGGAGGAAAGGATGCTCCTGGACAAAATCTGACTTTTCCCTTTGCGTGTGTTCCCTAATCCTCAACCACCTCCACGTAATATTTGTCTCATGATAAATAACATGGAAATACAACATTTACTTAATAATTAATGTAGAAGACAAAGAAATATTATTGACTGTTTAACAATAAGAATTTACCCATATCACAGATCATTGATCAAACTCAATGTTCCATAATATTGTCAGAAATGTAAGCACCTTTTCAAATAATACAAAGTTTAAGCTATACACTTTGCCATTTAGAGAACTTAAAATAGATAAAATTTTTTTTTAAGTCATGTTTGAGAAGGATGGCCAAAGATGGATTGAGAAAAAAACATATGATTGAAGAAATATAAATTTGACAGTTCGACAGAGTAGTTATGTAATTGAGCAGCTCAGAGAATATAAAGGCTTTTAAGACAGAATGTTTATAATTTAGACAAATTGAATATGAATGAAGTTGACAAGCACAACCTTTTACTAGTAACTCCTTTGATGCTAAGAACAGAACACTTTGCAGAAGCATGTACTAATTGACCTCACTACCTACAATATGATAATGCAATATTTTATCTGAAAAGCTAAAACGAGTTAGGAGTTGTTTATTTTGTGAAAGAGTATGAAAAAATGTGCTCTTCAACCTTTTTTGTCAATAAAGTAAAATGCCTTTTTTGTCATCTCATTATGTCTCCAAATGACTTGACATTAAGCAGCTTAAAATGCAATTGGCACTAAACATTAAGCATTCATCAAAGAAAATTCAGATCAAATATTTATATTTCATACTCTAAAGAAAAAAATGTTAGTAGCACTAAACCAGTGATCTCAATTACCAAAGAAAATACAGGATTGTTGGATATGGAATGTTGACAGGACCACCTTTCCATTCTTGTCCAGAATCATTTCCTCTCCCTGCTCTATGACCAGAAGAGTTAGTTCTCCACAGTGGAATTCTGACTACATACGACTCTTTGTTACTCAACTTCTCACACATGAGGGAAAAGAGAGACAAATGGAAACCAGAGAAATACCACTTTGTTCTAAATACAATTTTTAAAATATTTTTGTGTTCATTTTATAATATACTTGTTAAAATTTTGAATTTGAGAGACTACTAGACCTGAATGAAAATCTTAGCCACAAGTAAGTTTAGTGAAACTGGGGATCTTACATAAAATCAATGATTGTTTTCTCGTAGGTAAATGGGAAAGATAATGGCTAATTTATCAATTGCTCTACTGTGATTACCTTTAAGTGTCAATTTGGTTATATTATAGTCCCACGAATTTCATCAAACAATAATCTAGGGGTTGCTGTGAAGGTATCTTGCAGATGTGGTTAACATTTACTATCAGTTGACTTTAAATAAAGCAGACTACCCTTGTTGGTGGACCTCATCCAATCAGTCAAAAGGGCTTCAAAGCAAAAACTGAGCTTTCCTAGTGATGAAGAAATTCTGCCTAAGGCCATAACAGAAACTTCTACATGAGTTTCCACCCTGCCATCTCTCTACAGATTTTGTACTTGCCAGACCTCACAATTGGGTAAGTCCTTTAAATAAATTTTTCAATATATATATTCCCCCAATGGAGAGGATATATTCCTCCATTTATTTGGGTTTGCTCTTAAAAGTATTTTATATTTTGCTTTGAAGAGCTATTAATAATTTATATGCACTCTATTCCTAAATATTTGTTATTTTGAGTAATTTTAGTAATTGTTCATATATTGGCTTTTTGTTCTGGTCAGTTTATTTTCATATTTTGGACCTGCATCTACCACGCTTATAAAATATTTTATTTAATCCTATATTCATTTAGATATTCTAGATAAAAATAACGCATTTTGGTTAGAATGAAATTTTACTTCTTCATTTCTAGTATTTATATTTTTGTTAACTATCTTCCTTATTCTGCTGCCTAATACCCCCAGTACAATAATAAAAGTGACTATGAGTCTTCTCCCTAATTTCTGATCACAAGAAAACTTTCAACATTTCACCATCCACTATGATTTTTAATGTAGTTTTTGTTATATAAAATTTAATATCTTAATACAATTTTCTTCTATTTTTAATTTGCCGAGAAATTTCAACAAAAATTGAGTTTGTATTTTTTTTTTTTAAGATTTTATTTATTTATTCGACAGAGATAGAGACAGCCAGCGAGAGAGGGAACACAAGCAGGGGGAGTGGGAGAGGAAGAAGCAGGCTCCTAGCAGAGGAGCCTGATGTGGGGCTCGATCCCCTAACGCCGGGATCACGCCCTGAGCTGAAGGCAGACGCTGTAACCGCTGTGCCACCCAGGCGCCCCTTGAGTTTGTATTTTAACTATCCTTTTTCTACCTTTATTGCAATAATTGTGTAGATTTTCTCATTCTGCTAATCTGGTGAATTACACTGATTGGTATCTGAGGGTGAAAACAATATTGCATTCCTAGAACAAAACCAATCTTGATTGCAATGTGTAATCCTTTTCAAATAGTCTTTAAGTTGGTTCATTAATATTTTGTTTATAATTTTTAATCCTATATTCATTAGCTAGCCTGGGTTTCTCTTTCTTAAGATGCTTGTCTTTTCATTGTCAAAATTAGGCTGGTTTCATAGAGTTTTCCCTTAAAAAAATATATGCAAAGGTTTATATAGGATTGGTCTTGATTTTTCCATTCATGCTTAGAATTTATGAATGAAGTCTTCTGGACCTAAATCGCTTTTTAGTGGGATTAAAAAATATGTATTATATATTCAATTCCTTTATTGTTTATAAAACTATCCAGATTTTTTAGTTATTTATATGTAAGATTATATAAATTATAATTTCTTCAAATTTATCTGTTTAATCCATAAATTTATTTATATCCTCTTATAATGATATTTAATGATGTTCCTTTTTCAACATTTCTGATATTAGGTAGCTGTTCTCTTATTTCTTGATTCAATTCACCAGGGAGTTATCAGTTTTACTAGAACATCCCCCCAAAATTCTGAGAATTTGATTTTTATTCTTATTATATTTTCCTCCTCATAAATTTCTATTTCTTCTCTTATCTCTTTCTGCTTTGCGTTGAATTTGCTTCTCTTCTGTAGTCTCTAGATATAGCCTGTCCCATGTGAGTACTTTCTCCATCTTCTTTCTTTCTCACTCTTCCTGCTCATTATCTCTTTGGTTGTAGGAAATAGGTCATTAAATCCACCTATTGAGTTTTTAAGTTTGGCTATTACATATGTGAAGTTCCTAGTTTTCTACCACATGTTTAACTTTTTTTATATTTCTAAAATACTAAATATAGTTATTTTATATGAGAGTCTGATGACTCGTTATCTAGAAGTTCTTTAATCTACTTTTATTTTCTGTAATTTTCTTTGCTTTTGTTCATGCTGTTCTTTCTCCCCTTCTGGGTGGTTATTTTTTTATGGAGCACAAAATATCCATAAAATTGTAGCAGTAACTTGAGGTACATCATATGAATCTCTTAGGAACTTTATCTTGCTTTCACCCTGTACTAGGGGCACATTTAGTCTGCAATCACTTAACCCAATTTCAGGAATTGAGATTGGAGAAAATGGGTTCACCAGGGTTCCCTCTTGTGTTCTTGACACGAATGTCTGCTGCCTTAGCCCAACAACTAAGTTAAAACTTTAACTCAGCTTCTTAGCCTACTTACTCTCCTCAAAAAAATGTGACTTAAGAAACAGGGCAAAGGGGCACGAATTGCTAGTCTCATCTCAATTGGACTTCCATCCTGTTCAGATCTGGCTTACATTTATTTCTCCACTCTCTTGTTAGGTACCTGGTGTCTTCAAGCATATGTGCCATATACTTTTTTTAGTGAATGGCTGAGTCTCATTATTGGCCTACCATTATCCAATGACTACATATATTGCCTTTGGCTCCCTGAAGAGATCTCTAATTACCAGAGAACGTGATTATAATCTAACATTTTTGGATAAAGGTGGGCACACAATTTAGCATTCCATTTAACTATGAATAGTTGATCACTCTCTTCTCTTTGAAACACATTCTTCACATGGCTATCAGACCATTTAATTTCTCCCCTGATTATCCACCGATGGCAATGACTCTTCCTCTATCTCCTTTGAAAGATTCTCTTTATTTCCTTAACATTTCAATTCCCCAGAGCTCTGCCTCTTAACTCTTCTCTTTTACCTTTATAACCACTTACTTCATGAGCTCAATATTCACATGCCTTTATCTGTGTGCTATTTTTGTGCATATTTTTGTACATTTCAAATGTATACCTACAGTCAGAACTTTCCTCTGAGCTCTGAGCAGATCAATCTTCCAATTACCTACTAGATAGGTCCAAACGTATTCAATTTCCTCCTTGACAGAAACTCAACATGCCCTGAACTAAACTACTGTTCTTCTCCATCTTTTCAACCTGCTTTTTCAACAACTTTTCCCTGCTAACAAAACCCCATCAAGTAAAAACTTTAGCAACATACTCAAATCCAGTCTTCTCTTACAGCTTACATGTGCTGTTTCAATACATCCTTTGGCCTCTGTTTTAGAAAAATAAAACATCTAGTTCCTTCTCACCTTATCTACTGCTATTTGCCTGTTGCAAGATACCATCATTCTTAATCTGGATTAATGAATTAGAAAGTTTCAGTGCTCAGGACAACAGCCAATGTAATCCTGTCAAAACATAAATCAGATCATAGGACTCCTCAAAATACTCCAGAGACTTCCTCTGGCACTTAGGGCCAATGTGAAAGTCCTTTAAATTATTTACCTCCCTGGTATCTTTCACATGCTACTTTTCTTCTTTTTCCAAAGTCCCAGCTTCTTTTAGTTCATCAAACATTTAAATAGGGGGTGCCTGGGTGGCTCAGTCGTTAGGCATCTGCCTTCGACTCAGGGCGTGATCCCAGGGTCATGGGATCGAGCCCCGCATCGGGCTCCCTGCTCCGCTGGGAGCCTGCTTCTTCCTCTCCCACTCCCCCTGCTTGTGTTCCTTCTCTCGCTGGCTGTCTCACTCTCTGTCAAATAAATAAATAAAATCTTTAAAAAAAAGAAATTTAAATAGTTGCTCACTGAAAAACAATGGATGAGCGAAATTCATGAGGATTAGATAAAATGATGCCTATCTAAACATGATACAATTCCTAGCATGCAGTGGATAATCAATTGTTTTATTGTTGTTGTTTACCTATTGTTTGAAAAATTTTTTTTTTTAAAGATTTATTTATTTGACAGAGATAGAGACAGCCAGCGAGAGAGGGAACACAAGCAGGGGGAGTGGGAGAGGAAGAGCAGGCTCCCAGCAGAGGAGCCTGATGTGGGGCTCGATCCCATCATGCCGGGATCACGCCCTGAGCCGAAGGCAGGCACTTAACCGCTATGCCACCCAGGCGCCCCTATTGTTTGAAAAATTTTTAAACGACTTTATATATCTGAGGTAGTGAGAGAGAGCAAGCAAGAGAGAACACAAGAGGGGGGAGGAAGAAGGAGAAGCAGACTCCCTGCTGAGCAGGGAGCCTTAATGAGGCTCCATCCCAGGACTCCACATTATGACGTGAGCCAAAGGTAGACAGTTAACTGACTGAGCCACCCAGCCACCCCCATTTAAAAATTTTTAAGTAATCTCTACACCCAATGTGGGTCTCGAACACACAACCCCAAGTTCAAGAGTCACATGCTCCACTGACTGAGCCAGCCAGGCACCCCTGTTGTTTACCTATTTTTAATTATATTTTTTAGGTCATGTAAGCACACACTATTTTAAGAATATATGTTTCCATGTCCTCAAATCTGCCTTCCCAAGTGCCTTATCTTGAATGACTCTACACAATATTAACTTTCTAAAACTGTATGATTTTTATGATACTACCTTTTTACCTTAGTTTCCAGCAAAGAAAATACTTTCGGTGACTTATAGAATAAGCACTTAAAATTGTTAGACTCTTCATTGAGTCTATTCTGGTCTCTTTCAATATCCCTATTAAAAACTAGTAGAGAGACTGTTATTATAGAATTTGTGATTTCTATGTAACCACCATTTGTATCCATCTGTAAATATTAAGAGACAGTTATTCATTGATTTGTCCTTATACAAAAGTCCATTATCTGACCATGTTTTGACCCTTAAAGAGGTTTTCTCCAAAGATGAACACTTGGTGCCCATTATGATTATCTCAGCAATATAACAAATTACTACCTCTGTGAACTCTCAGTCATTGACAATGGCCTTCCAAATTTTACTGCCCTTACAAGAATTTTACAAGATTATCTGAACATCAGGGTTACAAAAGAAATCATTGAAGAGATTTCAGGTTATATTTTATCAAATGTTTGATTATTGTGTCATTGGTAATATAAAAACAATAGCAGATAAAATACTTTTTTTTTTTTTAAGATTTATTTATTTATTTTAGAAAGAGAGAGAGCATGCGAGGCAGGGAGGCAGAGGGAGAGGGAGTCAAAGTCCCAAGAAGACTCTGTAGGAGGCAGAGATGCACAACCCTGAGATCAGAACCTGAGCCGGAAACCAAAGTCGATGCTTAACCAACTGCATCACCCAGGTGTCCTGATAAAGCACTTTTTAAATCAGAGTAATCCTCAGTTTTACTTCAGAAGAACTATCTCATTCTGCTTTTTATAACTTATTAGAATGTTTTAGTACACCAAACATTTATAGCATATTACTAAAATACTTTTTATTCTTTGAGTAATTTATTCAAGGCAACAAAGAGAAAAAAGTAGTGCATATTTTACTACACAGATTCTGAGAAAATACAAATGCAGTCACTGTATGTTCTGAATTAGTCACATGTCAATAATAACTTTAGTTAAATAATAGTCATGCAACACTAGTTTCATAGAGAAAATATTAAGGACCATTTCTAAAATAAAATTAATAACCAGAATAGATAGGAATCTTTACTTTAAAAAAAGATGCTCTTTTCCTTTCCTTTTTTTGAGTCCCTATATCACAAACAGGATGAATCAGAATCTATTTCTCTTATAACTTTTTAAACTTTTCATAGCTTTTCCCAGTTCTGAGTCTTTTAACAAGACAACACTGAGTTATTTTGTATTTTCCCTAACCTCTCTAAGAATATATGGACATGGATGCTATTATCTGTACTGCTTCTAGTTTTTTGACACAAAAATGATCATGTTCTTGAAGATTAGGTGAAAACTGAACCAGACCATATTTCTATTTTTCTTCAAATTGGCATGTTCCACAGCAGGAGGTATGGAAGAATGGTAGTCTACCATTTTTTATGTGTTTAAATATTCCTTCATCCACTCATTAGCTAAGTTATCCATTCATTTAAACAACCTTTTTAAGGAGCTACTAGATCTGTAGACGCCAGGGTAAATCACATTGTTCTTATCCTTAATGCCCCCTGCAGTCTAATGAAACAACTGCCATTATTGCCATTCTACTATTGCTACTACCACAAATTACTCCTTGCAAAACAGGTTCCAGACACAGTTCTAAATTCTATATATTATATCTCATGGCATTTATTTGTAACAACAATTGTTCTAGTTAAGGTGACTGTCCAATAACAAGTAAGATACAATAAAGCGTATTCAGTGTTATTTGTGAGTAACTGCTGTTTTTCCATTGTTTCCAACATATAGGAATTACAATGCATTGATAAAATGGATAATCTTACATAAAAATGCCCTATTGTATATATTTTAGGAATCATTTGGTAAAGGAGAAACTGAAAAACAAAATATTAGTATTTTAAAATAATTTAATTCTTACCCTAAACAAAGATGCAAAAAAAAAAAAAAAAAAAAAGCTACTTAATTCCAAGGGAAATAATACAAGAAAGAGCACAGAAATTATTTTTTATGTTTTTTTTTCTTTTTATTTATCTCCAGAAAAGTTAAGCAGCAATCTCATCCTTCTATGCATCTCAACTAACAGCTAATTATCTTGTCTCTTGATTCATATAAATCTCTTGTGGTAGTTATTATTATTTCAAAAATTACAGATGAAGAAAGTAAAGTTTTGAGAGGTGGTGTGTTTCATCTAATGTTACTGAGTTAGTAAGTAGTTGAATAAGAACATATATTCACAAAGTCTAGCTCAAGATCCTGTGAGCTTAACATTACACTATCTCGGACTCAAATCATGAGATTCATCAATTTTACCTACATGGACTTAGGGTTGAAATTTCAGAGAAGCAGGTTTTTCCACCCTGAATGATCACAACAGGTAAATAAGTCTACCCGGGAATATTAGAGACATGCAATAACATCAACAATGAAAAAACTATTGCACTATATGGTACCTACAAGATCACAAAAAAGGAAAGGTCAGGCAGTAAAGATAGACAGTGACCTGTGGAACTAAAATACCTGGCCTTTGAATTCTTTCTGTTATTTGCAAACTGTGTGACTTAACCAAACCACTCAACCTCTCTGTGCATCAGTTTATCTTTAAACTATAGGCAATAATAGTAACTACCTCATAATATGATCATACATAGTAAATGAATTAAATTATGTAAAGTATATAACAATGCCTAGTATGTAGCACTATCTGAATAATTATTAACATCATTACTACTCATTATTGCTCAAAATACATTATCACTCAATGTAGAAATAGCTTACTGAGATTCACTTTGTAAAATGGAAAAACCATATAAACTTCATGTAATATACTTAAAATTTTATCATTTTATTTATTATTAAAAAATGCTTGGGTTGTAGTCACTAAGTGGCATTGTGTCCTTAATAAGAGAGTCCAGACATACTCTATTTGGTCACAGTAAAAGAAATGGTTGTGCTTCTCGTTGACATCTTTATCTGTAAAAAAAAAGTTTTTAAATGGTACGGATATTAATAAACATGTGATGATAGTAGATGTTTACTTTTTAGTATCAACAGTTAGGAAACTCAGAGCCAAAGTTTTTATTCATCTCCTCAGAGGTCTTTTTTTGTTTGATTTTTAAGCTAACACTACCTGCTACAATATTTCATTTCCGATACTTTTGTCCCTACTCATTATTTCTATCTTTTTTTCAATTTTAAATTGTGTTTTATTGCTGTTTCCAAGTTTTGCTGATAATAAACAATTTTATGCATTACAAAAAGCATTAGCTAATGGTTGCAGATAACTTCCTCGGAAACAGACACAATGATAAATGCCATATGTATATTAACATATTCAAACATGTCAATTAATCACCATAACCTTTGAATTACATTGTATTATTATTAAGATAAAACAAGAGAATAGCTCTTTGGAGAGTCTAAAACTGTCAAATGGTGCCCTTTCTGTAGATGTAGTATTTAGAAAATCAGGTTTCCTGCAAATAAAATTTTTTAATCCTTCCTCTCCAATATGTATTTCTTTTCTTTCTTCTTTTTTTGTAACATATCATATTGTCTAAGATAAGACCTTCAGTAAAATGTTGAATAGAAATGGTTAGAATAGATATGCATGCCTCATTCTCAATATCAAGGAGACATGCAGTTTTTTACCATTGAATTTGATGTTAGCAATAGGTTTACACAGATACCCTTTATCAGGTTGAGAGTTTTTATCCTGAAAGAAGGTTAAGTTTTGCCAAATGCTTTTTATCTTTCTACCAAGGCAATTATAATGTTTTTCTTCTTTAGTCTGTGGCTACAGTGAATTACACTGATTTTAATATTGAACTAATTGTTGTATTACCAGAATAGTCACCACTTGTCCTGATGTATTAATCTGTTTATATATTAACTGGATTTGATATGCTTTTTGTTAAAAACTTTTGTGTCTAGGTCTGTAGGAGATTTTGTTCTTACACAGTCTTCTGTCTTATAATGTCTTCAGTTGGT
The DNA here is from genome assembly GCF_017311325.1 of Ursus maritimus. Lineage (NCBI taxonomy): Eukaryota > Metazoa > Chordata > Mammalia > Carnivora > Ursidae > Ursus > Ursus maritimus. The sequence goes on along the minus strand of NW_024424564.1, from coordinate 4,068,279 downwards.
TAGAGTTTCAGAGTAATACTAGTCTCATAAAATACATTACACAGTATTCTTTCCTCCTCAGTTTTCTAGAACTATTTATGTAGTATTGTTATTACTTAACAATTACTTGGTATAACCATTTATGAAACCATCTAGGGGTAAGGTTCTTTTTACGAAAAGTTTTGTTTTTATTGTTGTGAAAGCAATTTCTTCAAGAGATATATGGCTACTCATATATCTCATTTTTTCTTGAGTGAGCTTTGGTAATTTTTGTCTTTCAAGGAATTTTTCCACTGTATTTTAATTAACGAATTTCTTAGTAGGCGGGTGTTAATATTCTCTTATTATTCTTAATATGTGTGTAGGATTTGGAGTAATGTCATCTGTGTCATTCCTGACATTAGAGATTTGTGTCTTCTCACTTTCCTAATTTTATTGGTCATTTCAAAGAAACAAGTATTTTTCTCTGTTTTCCATATGCAAAGGTTCATAACAACTATATATTATCACCTAAAACAGAAGGCAATCCAAATGTCCACCAACACTTAAATGAATAAACCAATTATGGACTAACCATACAATGAAATACTAGTCGACAATTATTCTTGATACATGCAAAAACATGAATCTCAAAATAATTATACTGAATGAGAGTCAGACTAAAAGGGTACATATTACGATGATTCCATTCATTAAAAAAAAAAACTCTTGGGGCGCCTGGGTGGCACAGCGGTTAAGCGTCTGCCTTAGGCTCAGGGCGTGATCCCGGAGTTCTGGGATCGAGCCCCACATCAGGCTCCTCTGCTAGGAGCCTGCTTCTTCCTCTCCCACTCCCCCTGCTTGTGTTCCCTCTCTCACTGGCTGTCTCTATCTCTGTCGAATAAATAAATAAAATCTTTAAAAAAAAAAAAACTCTTGAAAAGACAAACTAATCCATAAAGACAGAGAGCAAATCAGTGCTTCCTGGAGATGGGAGATAAGGAGACACGGATTTTAAAGGGGCGCAAGATAAGTTTTTGAAGTGACTATTCAGTGTATATCTTGATTATGGCAATGGTTTCTTACATATATATATGTATTTGGGAAAAAATCATCAAATTGTACACTTTAAATGTGTGTAGTTTATTGTAAATCATTTACACCTCAATAAAGCTATAAGAAAATAGCCAACTATAACAATTTCATGTGGTTCAACCTATTATCATCTCCGTTTCACAGAAAAAGGGACCAAAAAGACTGGAATATAAAATACTTCTCTAAATTAAAAAAGCTAGTAAGTTACAGGGATGGGATTTGAAAGTTTAGAATGTCTCCAAGAGCCTGAACACTTACACACTATTTTATACTGCCTCTTTATGTGTTTGTTTAAATTACATCCCCAGCCACCCTTCTCCCTTACAGCTTTTTTATATTTTACTTGTTAGCATATAAGATAAGCATATTTATATTTATTTTATTCAATTATTCAATCTGACTTTCCTTCTACTAATGGGTCCTATTGAAACCATATCACATTGTTTTCATTCTACTGAAGGTACACTATAGATCAAATAATTTTTTAGTTTACTTAAGTACATAAATCCCTAAATAAGCTCACAAATCAACATACATATCTATGAAACAAAATATGATGGTTATTTACAGGTAATATATCTGAGGGGAAATTGTCCTCAGATTCCTAAGTACCTACTACCATATACACTTTCTCATATATATTGTTCACATATAAAAACAGGAGAGAATCCTCACTCCTCACTCCTCTCATGTCCTCCTCTAAGGGCTGGGGCCTATTCCCAGTATAATTATCCCACTTTTTTATGATTAGTGATGCATTTGACAATTTCTTTTACTGATTAGATAAAAACTCCACTAAGAAAAGAGTTGTTATACTGACCCTTGTTTACCCAGAGAAAGAACATAAAAAATGTTCAATAAGAACATGTATAATTAATTAATGTAAAAGATGCATGTTTTGGAGAGAAGCCTTACAGACTTAGAGTAAATGTTAGTAAGTCAAGTCAATAACCTGCTGCAATTGGATAATGAGAACTATGAAAAACTGAGTTTAACTTCAATAGACGAAAAGACCAGGTTAAGTAGCATGATGGAGCTACACACTGGAAAAATATTTGTCCAGTCTCTCAAGTGCAATAAGAAAAAAATGAAATATTTTCAAAGAACAAATTTGTGCTGAGTTCACTATGCCAAATGTATATGCATTCTGCACAGTGCTCCTAGAAAATGTAACCTTAAAGTACATAGGATTTTCAAGCAATAATTTAAAGGTTCCCACATGTGTTCAGAGTATAACTTTTACATATAAATGTAACTTGGGAAATATTGCATTTCATTTTTTCCCTCCATATAAAACAACTGATTAGAGAAGTGAGTAGGGTTTTGTACTTTGGAATTCCTCAGGCTAATATATGTCCATATACCATAAGATTTACAAGTCTTAAATGATAGCATCACATGAAAAGAGAGAATTAAAAATCTTAAAAATTTACTTAGCAGCTTTATTCAAAACTGTTTTATTCAGAACTGCAAAAGGATTACTCCTTGAGGTACAGGAATTCCCATGTTATTATTAATAATCTGCAACCATGATCACCATCTTACTTATCTTTTCCTTTAAATCAACTTAACTTTATTTTCCTCTCATTTTGTCTTTCTTTCTTAATTAATATCCAAATACCTACTGGGATACAAATAACCCCAAAATACTCTGCTGGTGAAACTCCCAAATTATTACATGTAATTTTAATTATGATTAACTAGCGTGGGTAAAATATTCATCGCAATGGGAATATAATAATCCAATTACACCTAAAAAACTATTTGACTCAGGTATTTACCTGTCACCGTGCATTTATTTCTAAAGCCTAGTTACCCACCAAAATATTGCTAAGTAAATCTAGCAATTTTCTGTGAACGTGACAGAAGTAAGAAACTCCAAATACTATGTCTCTAATCGGCCGCTCATCCTTTATCTCCGGGCAAGTTTTAATCAAGTAATATAATTAATTAATTAATCAAGTAATATAATTGTGTATTTACTATAAGCGCATATAAAGAGCTATGATCAGTGTTAAATTCGAAGATGAGGGGGAAAAAATCAGCTTTTGGAAATTTTCAAAGAAACTACTTAAGAACTATTTCCACAACTATCAGACCCCTAAGTTTGATGCAGATAGAAATCAGAAACCAGGGATATACTGTATGGTGACTAACATAATGTAATAAAAAAAACATAAAAAAAGAAAGAAAGAAAATATGCCCACTGGGGAGAAAGTTTAATTGATAAGAACTCTTTGATAAGAGCCCTTCCAATCTGTGAGCTCTACAGAGAATAGAGTCTGCTGCCTCTTTACCTCAAACTCAGAGAGATGGTTGAAATGATTTTCCTGTAACTCTGCAGCGGAAGACAAAGAGAACCTGTCCTTGACACAGGCTGGCAAAAGCTGAAGTGGGCTGCGGCAGCCTGAGAGAAATGGCTGCATTAGGACAGGCGTGCATTTCTGGCATTCATCAGGACACGGCTTAGGCCAGTATTTCCTCTAAACCAGATTCAGCTGCACAAGAAACAGTGTGTGTCTAGATCAGAGGTTCTCATCACCCCTTCCTCAGGTTTGATTAATTTGCAGAGCGACTCACAGAACTCAGAGAAACATTTTAGTTACTAGATTACCAATTTCTTATAAAACAATATAACTCAGGAACAGCCAGATGGAAGAGATGCATACGACAAACTATGTGATAAGGGGCATGGAGATTCCCTGCTCTCTGGGAGCACCACTCCCCTGCATCTCCATGTGTTCGCCAACCCAGCAATCTAAACCCCATCACTTTGGGGTTTTTATGGAGGCTTTGTTACCTGGACATGATTAATTAATCACTGACCATTGGCAAATGAATCAAACTCCAGCCTCTCTACCCTTCTGGAACTGAATGTTCCAACCCTCTAATCACATGGTTGGGTCCCTCTCAACCTTAGCATTCCCCCTTAGTATTAACATAACTCATTAGCATAAACTCAGTCATAGTTGAAAGAGGTTACGAATACTGAGACAACTTTATCGCTCTTATCACTTAGGAAATTCCAATGATTTTAGGAGCTCTATGCCAGAAATGGGAACAAAGACCAACTATATATTTCGTATTATAAGTCACATTATCTCAGTGTGTGTCTATCAAAGGATGGAGAAATTCCAGCAGAAAGGAACTGGGATGACGGTAGATTTCTAAAGACTGGGATAAATGCATCTACCTAGGTCAAAGAAATTGGAGACAAAGGAGCCTAAAGGGAACCGTTGAATGTCCAAAGGAAAGATTCCTTAACATAGCCAGCTTTAAGTATCTGTCAGGCCCAGGGAGTGAGATCTAGCTTCCTGTGGAAAATCTTTTCCTGCTCCTTTCCTATTCTCTTACATTTGTTTTCCATATACCCTTGACAGAAACTGGCTAGTAAGATTAGAGAACAGGGAGAACCTGGGTGGCTCAGTTGGTTAAGTGTCTGCCTATGGCTCAGCAATAACCACCCCTGCCCCATCTCAAATAAATAAATAAATAAATAAATAAATAAATAAATAAATGACAACAATGGAGCCTTAGCCTTCATTTCAAGTAAGGCTTCTATTGACAGCAGGCTTGAGCTAGATGACAGGAGGTTTCCCATTAAAATGGGCTCTGAGTTTGCACTAATAGTTTGTACTCAAAATTCCAATTTCTTAACTAAGATCATATTTGTAATTTTTAGGAAAGACATTGCTTGTTTGGGTACTCAAGGAAATAGACACCAAGATTATATACATATATTTGGGCAAATTTCTATGAAGAAAAAGAAGTGGAGCCAGAGAAGGCTGGGAGAGGCTTCGGACTTGAAAGCAAGGCCTGTCTCCCTGAAGGTGCCGGGGTGAATTGTCTCAGCCTGCAGAACATCTCTAAGAAAGTTTTTTCCAGGCAGATGGAAAATGTTTGAGTCAAAGTCGCCCATTAGGGGAGTCCAATATCCTGCATGAGGATAAGATCCCTGTTGTGTGCAGCAATTGGCTATGAGCAGACTATGGAATTCAGTGGTAGATTCAAAAGGACTATAGTTGGTAACCATCAGAAAATTAAGCCGTTGGCCACAGTAAGAGATCTGAATGACACATTCTTATAAATATCAAAGTCATATACTTGCTTGAATTTTCACATGGGCAATAGGAAGTGACTCACACCAAACAGCTGTTAAAGGAATGGTGGAAGATAAAATGATAAGATATTTTTATTCCATCAGGAGGCATATGTAATGTAAATACCTACAGACTAGACAGCCCAAAGTCTCCCAGCATCTTGTGGTCACTATTTTATTTAACAGAAAAATGAAATGACTCAAGACCCATTCCACATAATAGCTATGTGGTATCGGTTCTAATGCGTTATCTATTCCCTCTGCTCCAGCCCCCCGTAAATCAGTAAAGGTCAATTTCCTTGGTTAATTTGGTGAAAATGATTTGCTGCATATGTGCTCCTGAGATATTATATCCTATATGCTGCTATTTGGCTTCCATTCTTGTTTCCTGGAGTTCCTAGGACATGAGGATACACAATAATTTACCACAGCAATTTCTTTTCAAAAGTTTGAATGTATGTCTCCGGGAGTTGCTGCTTAATTAGTCAATACAACAGCAGAAACTTCCAGTATTTCTAAATTGGTAGATTTGTTTGGAAAACATAATCATGGCTAGATAACCAAACCACTTGTTTGCCACAGCACATGTATTACTTGATGAGGGAAAATGCAGTAATTCCTCCCTACCCCATGCCATACCATAAAACTGGATCCAGACCACAGGTTATAGATCGAAGCAGAAGGAACCTTTTTTCTCCCCCTAGTAGTCCCTCTCCTTTGCTTTCCTTCTTGACTGACCTTCCTGTTTTCTTTCTTCAAGCTTCCATCCGCCTTTTAATTAAGAGTCAGAATGAACATTTCAACTATGAAAATCTGAAAGGCTTTTCAATTCTAACTCATTTGTTTCCAGACATGAGATTTTTTTTTTTTTTTTTTTTTTTTTTTTAAGTAATGAATGCCGTTTTTTCCAGTTTGAATTAATCTTCTGGGCCAAAAGCCAGAGACCGGTGCCGGTGGGTGGAGTGAGGTTCCCCGGGAAGGCAACCATGGCACCGCTGGAGCCTTCAGGGTGTGCTGTGTGGGCAGCGGTGTGGGGCAAGTAAGACGGGCGCCCTGGGCCTCGGAGGAAACGGCAGGAAACGGCAAAATCAGGCCCAAGTCCCTACAGCCTGAACGCTCTTCCCAGAGAAAGCTCGGGGATCCTGGGACTTCTACAGGATCTGGAGGCAAGTCCCGGGTTGAGAAACACCTGTTTGCCCCCTCGTGCCAAGTCCGCTCCTTCCAGGCTCCTTTGTGAGGTGTCTGGTTCGTGCCACTTATCGCGCAAACACCGATCCTCCTGATGCCAACCCCTAATCCCCCACCCCTCCACACAAAATCCCACAATCAGACTCACAATGCAGCAGCTCCTCGTCCCAGAGGCCCAGCAAGGAACCCCGGAAGGTCTGTGGCCCAAACCTTGTTCCGCAGAAGGCAGCGCCGGACGTCCGACGAGGAGGCGAACTGCACATGCGTGGAGTGCAAAGCTGTAAGCCACCTGGAACCCGGGGCCCAGGGCGCTGGGAGAGGCCGGGGGCTTCCAGACGCAGAACCCTGGGGTCACAACTTGAGGTCGGCCAAGGTCCAAGGCTGCAGCAACCCTAGCGCAGTCCCAACTGCACGTCCTCGGGGCCATTCACACCCCCCCTCCCAGCTGTAAAGGGTCTAAAATATGTCCCAGGACACCACCATTGCCTATTTCTAGAGCTTTTTCCTTGAAGAGCAACTGCAGGGCATTATTCTCTGTTTCTGGCTCAGCCCTTCAGCACCCTGGGTGGTGGGGGGGAGGTCGGACCTGGCGCTTTCTCTTTTTTTTTTTCTTTTACAGCTTTTGTCACTTCAAAACCTTAGAGACACTGTTCTGGTCTGGGGGTGGCTTCAACCTCCACAGTGGCTGTGATCTTACTCCTTCCCCAGGCAGGACAAACCATACCTCTTTTAACCCAGCCAGGGATGCAAACTGGAGGTCAAGGCCTGACTGCTGAGGGGGCCTTTGGCCTCCAAGTGCTCACTCCAAAAAGAAAGATTTGGGTCCCTATAATGAAGTATTAAAGTCTGGGGCTCCCCATCTTTCCTTCACCCAGAAAGAGGGGCAGGGAGGTGTCAGAGGCTCTTCGGGGGAGGAGGGAGCAAGCACCCACCTCTCCTGGCTGCAGAGAGCAGGGACAGAGGCCAAGAGGAGCTCATCTGCCACCTCAGGATCTGTCAGCTCCTTTGAGGTGGCGGGGCTGGGG
>NW_024424564.1:3857284-4060904 GCF_017311325.1 Ursus maritimus | reverse complement strand
TTTTTTTTTTTTTTTTTTTTTTTTTTTTTTTTAAGTAATGAATGCCGTTTTTTCCAGTTTGAATTAATCTTCTGGGCCAAAAGCCAGAGACCGGTGCCGGTGGGTGGAGTGAGGTTCCCCGGGAAGGCAACCATGGCACCGCTGGAGCCTTCAGGGTGTGCTGTGTGGGCAGCGGTGTGGGGCAAGTAAGACGGGCGCCCTGGGCCTCGGAGGAAACGGCAGGAAACGGCAAAATCAGGCCCAAGTCCCTACAGCCTGAACGCTCTTCCCAGAGAAAGCTCGGGGATCCTGGGACTTCTACAGGATCTGGAGGCAAGTCCCGGGTTGAGAAACACCTGTTTGCCCCCTCGTGCCAAGTCCGCTCCTTCCAGGCTCCTTTGTGAGGTGTCTGGTTCGTGCCACTTATCGCGCAAACACCGATCCTCCTGATGCCAACCCCTAATCCCCCACCCCTCCACACAAAATCCCACAATCAGACTCACAATGCAGCAGCTCCTCGTCCCAGAGGCCCAGCAAGGAACCCCGGAAGGTCTGTGGCCCAAACCTTGTTCCGCAGAAGGCAGCGCCGGACGTCCGACGAGGAGGCGAACTGCACATGCGTGGAGTGCAAAGCTGTAAGCCACCTGGAACCCGGGGCCCAGGGCGCTGGGAGAGGCCGGGGGCTTCCAGACGCAGAACCCTGGGGTCACAACTTGAGGTCGGCCAAGGTCCAAGGCTGCAGCAACCCTAGCGCAGTCCCAACTGCACGTCCTCGGGGCCATTCACACCCCCCCTCCCAGCTGTAAAGGGTCTAAAATATGTCCCAGGACACCACCATTGCCTATTTCTAGAGCTTTTTCCTTGAAGAGCAACTGCAGGGCATTATTCTCTGTTTCTGGCTCAGCCCTTCAGCACCCTGGGTGGTGGGGGGGAGGTCGGACCTGGCGCTTTCTCTTTTTTTTTTTCTTTTACAGCTTTTGTCACTTCAAAACCTTAGAGACACTGTTCTGGTCTGGGGGTGGCTTCAACCTCCACAGTGGCTGTGATCTTACTCCTTCCCCAGGCAGGACAAACCATACCTCTTTTAACCCAGCCAGGGATGCAAACTGGAGGTCAAGGCCTGACTGCTGAGGGGGCCTTTGGCCTCCAAGTGCTCACTCCAAAAAGAAAGATTTGGGTCCCTATAATGAAGTATTAAAGTCTGGGGCTCCCCATCTTTCCTTCACCCAGAAAGAGGGGCAGGGAGGTGTCAGAGGCTCTTCGGGGGAGGAGGGAGCAAGCACCCACCTCTCCTGGCTGCAGAGAGCAGGGACAGAGGCCAAGAGGAGCTCATCTGCCACCTCAGGATCTGTCAGCTCCTTTGAGGTGGCGGGGCTGGGGTAAGAGATGGGAGATAGCTGTCTGGCCCTGCTATAGGAGATAGGAATAGGGCTACTTCCAGGAAGATGGAAGTTGCAGTGTTTTTGTTTTAAGGTTTATTTTCTTTCACTTCTTAAAAAAAATATGTGTGTGTGTGTGTGTATGTATACACACACACATATACATACCTATATACACATATATACACATACATATATACACATATATATACACATACATATATATATATGACCTTTTTTGTAGAGTTGGGGAAGGGTGGACCAGTGGGCAGCCTGGTTTCCCAGCTTCACTCTCTATCAAAGTTCTGACTCAGGAGGAAGTTGAGAGCCAAATTCTCTACCTGCCGTCCCCCCCGCCCCCGCCCCAAGAGAAGTAGGCCTGGATCACCAGGTTATCTGAGAAGCCCAGGGCCTTCAACCTCCTTATAATTTCTTTCTTCTGTGGCTTCACCTAGATGTAGTTAGTTTATCTGCAGGGCCTCCTTGCCTATGGACCTACCTCACCTTCTACACCTGAGATGTCTGCCAGCTCCCCAGGGGTCTCATTCAGCATCTGGATGAATTGCTCCTGTTGGCTAATTTGCGCAAAAGGTTGGCTAATTTGCACAAAAGCTGAGGGTTCTTCTGGCCCACAGTTGAATGAAGATTTGGGCATGGATTTTAACTCACTACTGACATTCCAAGCAAAAACCAACTTCATAGAGTAAAACGGTATAAATGAGCAATGAACATTTCTCAGGCAAGTATTTTTTTGTTTGCTCACTTACATTGGCAGGTATAGGATAATCTTTAATGGTGATATTTTATTCACACATTGTAACATATATTCTGACCAAACTTTTAGGTGGAAGGCATAGATCTAAGCACTGGGGAGGCAGCAATGAACAAACAAAAACAAAAACACAAATACGCCTATCTTCCTCTTAGGCTTACATATGATTTTGGAAAAAGAAACGAAATTTTAAATTATGGGAGAAGTACTTGGATATTCTTTAAAAAATTATATATATATATATATAATTTACACATACGCATACATAAACACACATTTATTAACAGATTTATAAAATATTGACACTTTGGACCTTAGGAAACAGGCTTTAATGTCATTGGTTAGATAGGTATTAGAAAAATATACATTTACACAATAATTAGGAAACTAGGTTTTACCACATCACAAGGTAGATAAAGCCATTTTAAATTTTTTTGTTTGTTTGTTTAACATTGCATGTTTTTCTGCCATGGGAAAAGCTTATTAAAACAAAATTAATTCTTAATAACAATATATTGTTTGAAATAAAATACAGAGGGCTTCTTCATGTTGTTGAACAAGGACACTGCTCATACACTAAAAAGCAGTAGTCCCAGTTAAGGTCAGAGGATCTCTTGATTAGTGAATTTAATGAACATTATTTAAGTGAGTTTTTATCTTAAGCTCTGCGTGCACAGAAGGCTCTTCACTCTATTTTTAAAAATTAAGTCAGTTTCAATTTAGTTCTCAGAAAACTGACAGTAGATAAAAAACTGACTTCTTGATAGGTCAGGGATTATGCCTAACATATAACTTGTACATTTTATCTATAGGCTTCATCAGTTCTTAATTTGCAACTATAAACATTGACCCTCTTTTACTCATTAGAAAATTGTGTTCAAATATATACTCTAAGGGCATAAAATAATGTTTATAATATAAATATGAGATGAATTTTAGTCATCTAGGCCTCTTTCAGGTGTTCAAATTTAACTCAGGATACCTCAGGATTAAATTAATAACAAGGTAAAAAATATAGTTTTATTTTTTTCTCCACAAAGGGACTAAGTGGCTGCCTGCACACCACAGACATACTTTGATTACCCACAGACCTTTGCCAGATAAGGCCAGTGTCCAAGACACTAGCTCCTCAGCTCACTCAGGTATACACTAAGGATATAAAATTTGGTGCAGATTCCCAACTCCTTTTTTTTTTTTTAAGATTTTATTTATTTATTTGACAGAGACAGCCAGCAAGAGAGGGAACACAAGCAGGGGGAGTGGGAGAGGAAGAAGCAGGCTCCCAGCAGAGGAGCCTGATGTGGGGCTCGATCCCAGAACGCTGGGATCACGCCCTGAGCCGAAGGCAGATGCTTAACGACTGTGCCACCCAGGCGCCCCAAGATTCCCAACTCCTAATGCTTCAGAGTGTATACCTTTTATCCCTTGCTATTGCCATACTATGGGCCAAAGGGAAAACAACCATTATTGAACAAAGCTGTGGAAGTCCCAAAGTAACAAAAGATGGTGTGACTGTTGCAAAATCCATTCACTTAATGGATAAATATAAAAATATTGATGCTAAACTTGTTCAAGATGTTGCCAATAACACACATGAAGAAGCTGAGGGTGGTACCACTATGGCTACGGAGCCGGCACCCTTTGTTGCTAAGGAAGGCTTTGGGAAGATTAGCAAAGATGCTAATCCTGTGGGAATCAGAAGTGGTATGATGTTATCTCTTGATGTTATAATTGCTGAACGTAAGATGCAGTCTAAACTTGGGACAACCCCTGTAGAAACTGCTCTGGTTGCAGTCATTTCTGCAAGTGAAGACAAAGGATGGCAACACCGTTTCTGATGCAATGAAGAAAGCTGGAACAGAGGGTGTTAGCAGAGCAAAGGATGGAAAAATACTAAATGAAGAATTAGAGATTACTGAAGGCATGAAGTTTGATTGAGGTTATAATTCTCCATACTTTGTTAATACATCTGATGGTCAGAAATGTGAATTCCAAGATGCCTATGTTCTACTGAATGAAAAGAAAAATTCTAGCATCCAGTACATTGTATCTGCTTCTGAAATTGCCAATGCTTCACCATCACTGAAGATATTGTTGGAGAAGGTCTAAGTCCATTAGTTTTGAATAGACTAAAAGTTGGTCTTCAGGTTATAGTGAAAGCTTTTGGTTTTGGTGACAATAGAACCAGAAGAAAGACATAGTTATTGCTACTGGTAGTACCTGTTTGGAGAAATTGACTCTAAATCTTGAAAATGTTCACCCTCAGACTGAGGAAAAGTTGGAGAAGTCATTGTGACCAAAGATGATGCCATGCTCTTGAAAGGAAAAGGTGGGAAGGCTCGAATTGAAAACTGTATTCAATAAATCATCAAGCACTTAGATATCACAACTATTAAATATGGAAAGGAAAAACTAAATGATCATCTGGCAAAACTCTCAGATGGAGTAGCTATGCCAAATTTGGTGGGACGAATGGTGTGGAAATGAATGAAAACAAAGTTAGAGATGTCCTCAATGCTATGAACTGCTGTTGAAGAAAGCATAGTTTTGGGAGGGGTTTGCGCTCTTCACCAGTGCATTTCAGCCTTGGACTTAATAACCCCAGCTAATGAAGATCAAAAATCGACATAGAAATTATTAAAAGAACACTTGAAATCCCTGCAATGACCATTGTAAGAATGCAGGTGTTGAAGGATCACTGAAAATTGAGAGTTATGCAAAGTTCCTCAGAAATTAGTTATGACACTCTGTTTGGAGATTATGTGAATATGATGGAAAAAGAAATCATGGATCCAACTATGGTTGAAAGAACTGTTTCATTGGAAGCTGCTGGAGTGGCCACTCTGTTAGCTATGGCAGAAATTGTAGTCACAGAAATTCTCAAAGAGAAGGACCCTGGAATAGGAGGAATGGGTGGAATGAAAGGTGGCATATTCTAATTCCTAGAACAGTGCTTTACCCTTATTAAGGAACTATGAGAGGAAGCTCAGAGCAGTGCTCCTCACCGGTAACTTCAGAGAAGTCAATTGAAGGAAATGACTGAAGAAAAGAAAAGACTGGCTGATGTTTAAGAAAATCACTATAATCATGAGTTACCGGTCTCAGTTGACAGTAAATGATGGTTTGCTGCTCTCATTGTCCATGCTGACAAATAATTTATCTTGCATTTTTAATAAAAAAGACATTTGTACATTTCTGATAACTGAGTACAAGAGCCATTTTCCAATGTACTGCTTTCAACTTAAACCACTGAGGCATTTTTACCACATTTAACTATTCTGTTAAAATCAGGATTTTAATACTTGCCATCACCAGATGAGAAGTTAAGAAGTGGCGTTCCTGTGGAGAATAACAATAATTGTGTACAAAGCAGAGAAATATTCAACTATGTGATAACACTTTGGTAATAAAATGTTTCCAGTTTAAAAGAAATTTAATTTGATTTGTGAAGAAAATCATATTCAATTTTTGGGATAACCATAAATATTTCCACAACAAATGTGAATTTAATAGTAAATGGAGTAGTATTTCTATTGATTAAAATTGTGGATAACATGGAAATGCAATATATTTTGGTAGGTTAAAAAACTGGGAAATTATTTCTGTGTATGATAACTGAGTCTAGCAATTAATATGCTACTCAGATTGATTGCTAATGTAAAAAATGAAAACCTTTTCCTCATACTTAGAAATTTTCATGCAGAAATACAGAAGCTACATATGTATAACCTTCAATACAATTAATCTCCATATACTAAAAATTTTAGACTCTAATTAAACATTTTAATACTTTTAACACTTTAGGGCTGTTTAATTTCTATTATACCAGTGGAAAAATTAAAACACAATGTATCAGTCTTAGAAGAACTCAATTATTGAAGCACCAGAATTTCTGCAACAATTCTTTATTCATTTTCATTCATTTTTACTGTATTAACAGTTTTTCTGCCATAACTATTTAGAAAGCATAATATCAAAGAAAGCAGTGCTCCAGAACTGAAAAAGACATCATTCTTACCCTCTAGTTTGAAAAACGAGAAAAAGCATACAAAAAAATTTAACAATAAAGAGCTTCGTAAATGTCTTATCTGAGAATATAAGGAAGGGAAAGAGTGAACCTAACTGAAGGTGAGGAAATGGATTACTCTGGTCTCTTTTGGTGAAAGTGTCAGAAGTCCAACTCAAATGATCTTATGGGGAAAAAAAATACTTTTGGCTCATATAACTGCAAAGATAAAAATCAGACCAAATATAGTTTGCATAAAGGTGGATCTAGAAACATAAAAGAAACAATTAAAACTCTCTCACATCAGATTCCTTCTCTTTGTTTTATTGTCAAACAGCCTATTGCAGTGTAATAGAAAACGTGAATCTTGAGGCTTGCTATCTCAAAAAGAATCGGTACAACTGAAAAATCCACATTACAAATCACACGTCTATCTACCTATATATAGATATAGACATATAGATATAGATATGAAGATATGGAGAATACTTGAGTAGCGGTTGCACATTGAAGAACTGGTATGTGGATACTCGTATGGGCAGTATGACAGTGGTTTAGGCTGAATTTTGTAGTTCGTAGATGCTGCTTTAAATTTTACACTTGTGTTCCTAGCTGGATGATCTAACACAAATCATTTAGCTGCTCAAAAATGGATTCTCCACATGTCCAAAATGGTGATAACAGGTCTTAACAGGGCACAGGTCTTGCCAGATAATAAAGGCCCGAATACTGTATAAGAATGTTGTTGTCATTATTACTTATTACAGAGACATTGCTTTGCAAAGTCTAAAGTGTTGTAGAGATGGAGATTAGAAGTCAGGAGATTATTTTATTCCTTTAAGGATATTCTATGCTCTCCTAAAACACTATATTTCCATAGAATTTCTAGTAACATTCACCACCACATCTACTTAATTATCAGCATTTGAATCTCATACACATCAACTAAATCATTTCACTCAGCATATAAACGTGAAGTTATTTCTCCAATCTAAAAACAAATGTTTTGAATACACCTCTCTTTTGCAAAAGATTTGTTCATACTCAATATTTCCATTTACTCTACTTCCACTATGTTTTAATCCCATTCTGATAATTACTGTTATATCTGGTACACTCATGTATAAACTGTAATATTGTAAGCTCTTGGTAGTGGAACTGTGAGGGTATAAACATATTCAATTTTATTAAATATTGCCAAATAGTTATTCAAGTGGTTGTAACAATTTGCATTTCTAATATTACTGGATAAGGGATTCTGATACTCCGTATTCATGCCAGTACTTGATACTGTTAAGTTTTTTGTTTGTTTTGTTTGTTGCTTGTGCGTGTTTACTTTAGGTCATAATAATAGAATGATAACTCATAATTTCAAGCTTTTGCTGATTACTAGTATAATTGGCAGTAATTTTATATAATTATTTATATGTATTAATTTTTAATATATATTCATTGATTTATTGAGTATTCATATATTTTGGATATTAATTACTTGCATGCATTCAAAATGTTTTCTTTGTCAGTGCATGCTTTCTCTATCATATTTTGATACAAAGAAGGTTTTAATATAAATAAATCAAATGTATTAGCTTTTCATGATGGCTTATGCTTTTCGTCTTCTTAAGAAAACCTCCCTCCCCTGAGATCCTAAAGTTATTCTTATATGAATGCCTTTAAATCTTCTGAAGTTTTTCCTTTCACATTAAAAAATTTAATCTACCTAGGATAATTTTAATGTGGAATTTGATTTAAATTCCCTTTGTCTAGTTAACTAATTTTTGCATTTGGACTAGTCCATCCTTTCTCCATGAATCAGGAGTGTAATTTCTGTCAGATATTCAGTGCCAGTATATTTGTGCACTCTCTATTTATTCTGTATTTGGACCAACTCTACACCTTTTGATATCTAATAACTTTAACTAGCAATAAATAATCCAATATAATGAAAAAAATAAGATTAAAGAATAAATAGAGTCTCAGAGAACTTTTGGAAAACCAAATATAAAAATATGTGGAATGGGAGTCCCAGAGGACTGGAGAAAGAGAAGAAACAGAAAAATACTGATTAAAAAATTATTTAAAACTCTCTAACTTGATGAAAAACATCAGTGTCCACTGACTGATGAATGGATAAAGAATATGTGATACACACACACACACACACACACACTGGAATATCAGTCAGCCATAAAACAATGAAATCTTGCCAATTGTAATGATATGGATGGAGCTAGTATTATACTCAATGAAATAAGTCAGAGAAAGACAAATACTATATGATTTCATTTATATGTGGAATTCAAGAAACAAAACAGATGAACATGGGGGAAAAATGAGAGAGAGAGGCAAACCAGAAAACACACTCTTAACTATAGAGAACAAACAGAGGATTACTGGAGAGGAGGTGAGCAAGGAGATGGGGTAAATGGATGATGGGTACTAAGAAATACTTGTGATGAGCACTGGGTGTTGTATGCAAGTGATGAATCACTAGATTCTACACCTGAAACTAATGTTACACTGTATGTTAACTAACTGGAATTTGAATAAAAACTTGAAAAAATATTTATATCATAAAAAATACTAAAGGAAGTTCTTCAGTTTGAAATGAAATAACACCATGCCTTTAATAGGAAGATATGAAGAACACCAAAAATGTTAAATATATGAATTACTTAAAATTAGGGAAGGTGGCCTAAGGCTGAAAATGGAAGAAGGAAATAATTTGAATGAACAACTCTTTGAGGTGATGGTAATATTCTGCAACTAGACCATCATGATGGTTGCATACCTATATACGTTTTTCTAAAATCACTGAATTGTAGAATGAAATAGATGAAGGGTCTCTTGGTATCCAAATTATACCTAAATAAAGCTATTATAAGAATCAATCAACATAATCTATCATATTTACAGAATAAAGAAGCAACACCAAATGATCATATTAATATATGCTTAAAGGCATTTGACATAATTTGATATGCATTAATGATAAAAATCTCTCAGCAATTTAAGAATAGAAGAAAACATCCTTAACCTGGCAAAAGCATCAACAAAAACTTACACCTAACCTCATACTTAAAAAAAAAAAAAAAAAGAAAGAAAGAAAAAAAGACTTAACAGTTTCCTCGTAATTTGAAACAAGTCATGGACATCTATTTTCACTCTTCCTATTTAAGATTTCACTGGAAGTCCTAGCCAATGCCATAAGTAAAGTAAATGATAAAATTAAATGCATACAGATTTAAAGGAAAATTTTAACCTGTTTATATTCACAAAAAAGCATGCTTGTTTACATAGAAAAACCAAGAAATGTATCCCACAGTTCCTAGACATAAAAAAAAATTGTCAAGTTAGCAGAATACAAGATCAGTGTACAAAATTGGTTCTATTTCTTCTATTTATTAGCAAAGACCAACTGAAAGCTGAAATAAAAAGTTATCTTTAAATTGCTCCAAAAGTTAGATATTTTGGTTAAAAACCTAACATAATATGTGTAGGATTGAAAATTTAACAAAACTGATCAAAGAAATAAAATACATAAATAAATAGAGAGATATATCATGCTCTCAGACTTGAAATCTCAATATAATTACCATGTTAATTCTCTCAAGTTGTTCCATAGATTAAAGAAATCCTAATCAAGTCCCAGCAGGAACTTGTGTAGATATCTACAATCTGGATCTGAATTGTTTATGGAACACAAATTAACTGTTACAGCTATAATGATGTTGAAAAGAACAAAGCTGGAAGTCTCAATATCTGATTTTAAGTGTAACTATATTAAGCTACAGTAAGCAAACTGTTAAGGGTGAGAGAGTCTGCTGTGTGACTGGAGGTCTCAGTCCTTGGATTCCCCAGGAGAAGGTTGAGGTGAGGATCCACACTCAGAATAGAGACAGCCAGAGGGAAAGTAGCAAGCACAAAGCAGTTCATTAAGGTGAAAGTACACTCTGAAGGTGGGAGAACCAGCAGGTTCTGCGAGGTGGAACCCGCCCCTAGGTTGTTTTGGAATGGGTTTAATTGGGTCTCTCTGAGCTGGGAGGAACTGTAACATACAGTGGGGTAGTCTCTACTGGAGGCTGCTTCCATTCCTTGGGGAAACTCCTCCCACAGGCTAAGAGAGGGCATTGTTGTTTTTTCTTTTCTTTTCTTTTAAGATTTGTTTATTTACTTGAGAGAGTACCTGTGAAAGAGAAAGAGAGCATGCTAGCACAAACGTGAGCAGGGGAGGGGCAGAGGCAGAGGGAGAGAATCCTCAAGCCGACTCCCTGCTGAGCACAGAACCCAACTTGGGGCGGAGCCTAGGACCCTGAGATCATGACCTGAGCCAAAATCTAGAGTCAGATGCTTAACTGACCGAGCCACCCAGGTACCCTGGGAGGAGGAATTTTTGACCCTACAAGGTGTGTACCAGAATGTTCAAGGCAGCCTTTCTCCATGGGGTGGGGCTGTTCCCACAGTGCAGATGCATAGTCTAGGGGTTAGCCTGGAGCTGAGGTGAAGAGGAGAGCGCTTGTTCTGCTCTTGTGGCTCTTGATCTGTCAGCCCCAAAGTCTGGGAAGCCACAAGGTCAGGATGTTGAGCTTATAGGCTTATAATGTGTAGTTTATTTATCATCGTTACCTCCAGCCCATGTCTCTATCATTCCCTTTCAAGGACGTGGGTCTCTACCTCAGACCTTCCTTCCACTGCTCCTGCCTAGCTTCTACCTAAAACAACTGGTGTAATCTTTGCAAAAGGATAGACATATGCACGTGTAAAATAGAATAGAGTGCAGAAATAGACACATATAAACATAATCCAATGATTTTGACAAAGGTGCAAAGGTAATTCAATGGGGAAAGGATAATCTTTGCAACAAATTGTGCCATAATAACTGAATACCAATACATATAAAATTGAACATGATCTCTGCATTTGTAGAGGAGGAAAAATCTTTTTCTTTTCCCATCTTAGGTTATCCAGCTGGATCCCTGTACATGAGACTGGCTAAAGACAGATTAATAACAGAAAAAACAAACAGAAGTTTAATAACATGTGCATAGGACTTACAAGTGGGAATACCTAGAGATGCATAACTCAGAGTTTAGTTAGAACTTGGATTTATAGATCATCTTAGGCTGAACCAAAAAAAAAAAAAAAAAAGAAAAGGAAAGAAAGAGGGAGAGAAATTTGAGGCTTCTGAATAGAGAAGACAAGTTATGGGAAGGTGACCAGGAAAATAACGATAAACAAGGGTTGGTTAGTAAGATGTATTTTGCAGTTTTAAGTCAGTGTTTTCTCCATTGGTAAGAGTTGTTAAGAATCCTCCTCTTCCTGGTAGGAATCTCTATAAATGGAAATATCCTTCATAAATTTAAATTTCTTTAGAATGGAAAATTTGTGCCCAGTTTTCAGAGCTCCTCTTGAGTCTGGTGGTTCTCAGGGGCCTTTAGCTCAAAATAATCTATATGCCAAAGAGGTGTATCTTGGGATGGCATAGTCTGGTATCTCTTACTTTATACTTCATACAAAAATTAATTCAAAATGAATAATAAATCTAAATGTAAAACGATAATATTTCTTAAAAGAAAACTTATGAGAAAATCTTCATGACCTCAGTTTAACCCAACTGCTCTGTTAAAACATCAAAAGCATGATTTCTTTAAAAATTTGATAACTGGGTTTTATCAAAATTGACAATTTTTGCTCTGGGAAAGATTAATAGAATACAGAGATAAGCTAACAACTGAAGAAAATACTTTCTCCATATCTGTTGAAGGAGAATGTGTAAAATATTTGAATTAATTTGCATAATAATTCACCAAGGAAGAGATACAAATGGCAAGAATGCACAATAAAAGATGCTCAACACCATTAGTCATGAAAATTACAAATTAAAAACTCAATGCAATAACCACTGCACAACCAAAATTTTTAAAAATAACAGTAGTAAACATTGAGGATCTGAGCAAATGTGACTCTCAGACATTGTTGGAGCGAATACAAAATCATATTTTTTTAATAAACTTAAACATACTCTTACCATATATCCAGCAACTCCATTCCCAGGTGTATACTCAGAGAAATAAAAACTTTTGTTGCAGAATAACCTGCATGTGAATGTTGGCAGCAGCATAATTTATAATTGTCAAAACCTACAAACAGATGTCCTTATGGGTATGCACTCATACAGTGGGGTGCCACTCAGCAATAAAAAGGAAATGCTGTTACATGCAGCAATGTTGTGAAGTCTCAAATGCATCATGCTTCCCGAAAGAAGCCAAAATCAAAAGGTTACATACTGTATCACACTGTGTGATTTCATTTATATGACATTCTGGGAAAGTCACAGCTATCAGGAAGGAAAATAATTAGTGGTAAAATGAGATGCGGGAGGAATTGAGGAAAACAGAATTTTTTTGTGGTGAGGGAACTCTTCCGTATCCCAGTCATGGGTGAGATTATCCAGCTCTAGGAATTTCTCAAAATTCACTCAATGTGTATATATGTATTCATTTCAATTCAAAATTCACATATATATGTATATATTCTAGTCAGTAAATTTTATGTGGATGTATATACATACATGTATTATAAATATTACTGTATGTAATTAGGATGAATTTAAATAAAATTCTAATCAGACACAATGAGATGTCTATTTCTCTTCTCAATGCTTCCATTATGCTCTTCATCCATTTGTCTATCTTTCCTTCTCAATTTCTTTAGAGCTCTTTCATTTTATAATTTCTCTTTTTAGCCGTATCTTCTATACCATTTAACCTATCCACAGAGTTTTAATTACAACTCTTCTATTTTTCTTAGAATTCTAGTTATTTTTCCTGTTTTGCATTTTTGAATAGTATCATCTTTCTTTTCCATTATCTTATACTACCTTTCATTTATCAAAATATTTTACATATCTATTTAATAATCTATACAAAATAATATATTTTTTTTAATTTTTGATAGGCCAATATGCTACTATGTGACATATAGGATGCATGTCTTTCTTTCTCTCAGTCTTTTTTTTTTTTTTCATGAACTTATTTGCCTGGGCTTTCTCTTTGGAAATTTGTCAGTATTATGCTCCTCCAGAGAATATTTGTTTTTGCTTTTGCTTTTACAAGGCACCTTGGTAAACTAACAATAAGGACCAATATAGTTAAATTCTCAGCTTGGAGTTTCTTGAGTCAGGTAGTTGGTGTAAATAACATCCCCAGTCATTCTAAGAGAAAGTCTGCAGTTAAAAAGTCTCAGGGGATACTCCTTCTTTTTTATCCTTCTAAGTTGAGAAAGAAAAGTTTTCTTGCCAACTACTTTTGATGGTAGGCATATTGTTTCTAGACCTTTAACTGAGTTTATAAACTTTCAAAGGTCTGAGATTTGTGCAGGAATTTCTGTTTCAACTCTGTAGTTAAAGTTTTCAAGGACCTGAAACATGTCTTCTATCCTCTGTAATTATGATATCCTGAATCTCTTGATTAAAGAGATCGATAAATGCTCACTGGACAGGCATTTTCCATGGACAACTGTAGAATCTTACATAACCACAAAGTTTTTCCATATTTCCTTGAAAACCTACCTATGCTTTTTTTTGGGGGGGGGGGAGAATCTTAAGGAGGTTCCACGCCCTATGGGGCCCCGACAGAGGACTCCACACCTCAGATCTCCAGACCCTGAGATCATGACCCTGAGATCATGACCCTGAGCCTAAATCAAGAGTAGGACACTTAACCAACTGAGCCACCCAGGTGCCCTGTAACTATGCTTTTGAAATGGCAGTTCTACTTAATTTAACATCTATAGCTGTTTTTAATAGGGCTTTTTTTCAGGTATTGTACGAAATACAGTCTGCTATATTGCCATAAACAAAAGTGGTTATTATTAATTATGTAATTACCTTTATTTAACTCCAAATTAATAGCCATCCTCATAGTTTATTTGAATTTGGCTGGACTTTTCAAAGCCAGAATATGCCACTCCAAATTATGCCTCTGGCAGAAGGATTTTTTTGAGAAACAATAGACACAGGAGAAGCTCTGAAAACAGAGTGGAAGTTATCTGTTTGGAAGGGAAATTTACATTATTCATAAAGGAAATTTCCCTTTGTAAGAGCATTTCCATATCTGTACCAGGAAGAGAAGGATTACTCCAAATCATGAGAGAATCTTACAGAGAATGTGAACTTAACACACATAACAGATCTCCGTCTAGTTTACCCTGTTTTCTCTGGTCACCTCCTCATAACTGGCATTCCCCCACACCCTTCCCTTAAATCTTCTGTCTTTAACTGAAGATGGTATTGAAGCTTAGGCTATTTTTTTAAAAGAGTTTATTTATTAATTTATTTTAACGAGAGAGAGAGAGAGAGAGCGCGTGCGTGCAAGCAGGGGGAGGGGCAAAGGAATCTCAAGCAGACTCCATGCAACGCTCAGAACCCCATGCCTGGGCTCAATCTCAGGACCCGGAAATCGTGACCTGAGCTGAAACCAGAGTTGGACACTTAGCCAACTGAGCCACCCAGCACCCCATAAGCTTAGATTCTAAGCCACCTCTGAGAATTACTCATTTTTCCTTGGTTATCTCCCACGTATACTTAAATTACACATACTTATAAATTTCTTTTTGTTTTCTCTTGTTAATTTGTCTTTTGCTAGAGGGACCCTACCTGAGAACTTAGAAGGGTAAAGGGAAAATTATTTTTTCCTCTCCTACCATAGCAAATATTTTTCTATTTAGACTGGAAAGATCATATAAGAAGTGTACTTTACATGTGGCTGATATAACTAAATTTATTCCTGTTTATTCCAAGAAGTGATGATTATGCTGATCAGAATCCCAGCCAATGAGCCATACTGGATACATAGACAGGGAACGCATGACCTAGAAGCATGTCCAGAAACAGAGAAGATATGCTCCAAGTAGGTCACACACATATTTGGCAAACATGAGGGATAGGTTCATCAACCTGGAATTGTCTAGCTAATGTGAATCAATCCAAAATGGGTAAACACATGGGCTTGAATTTAATGTGAGCATAATTGACTAAAATGTTCCAAGTTGAGGAAGGCACACAGGAAATTCTAAGAATAAAGAACTGGATATGAAAAAAATGGATGAGAAAAAGGAACACCATAGAAAAAGAGAGGAAAGAGAATATATTCGTATGAGGTTCTTTAAAAATTTAACTATGTCATTACTGCAACTGTCTCTCCCCAGTTGCTTCACCTATGAAGCCTAAAAATCCTCATCAGACCTCTATTACTCATTATTTCTGTGCCTTCCTTGCCTGGAATGTGTTCACAGAGTGGCACGAAGAGTTCTGTACTTACCAACAGGAGCAATCTTTTTTTTAAAGCTGGATTTTTTTTTTTTAAGATTTTATTTATTTATTTGACAGAGAGAGAGACAGCCAGCGAGAGAGGGAACACAAGCAGGGGGAGCAGGAGAGGAAGAAGCAGGCTCATAGCGGAGGAGCCTGATGTGGGGCTCGATCCCACAACACCGGGATCATGCCCTGAGCCGAAGGCAGATGCTTAATGACTGAGCCACCCAGGCGCCCCCCAACAGGAGTAATCTTAATCCTCTCCCCATACCCTGAAAAAAAATAAAATTTCAAGGGGTTCCTGGGTTGCTCAGTTGGTTGAGTGTCTGATTCTTCATTTTGGCGCAGGTCGCGATCTCAGGGTCTTGAGATGGAGCCCTGCATCAGGCTCTGCACTCAGGGGGGGAGTCTGCTTGAGATTCTCTCTCTCTCTCTCCCTCAGTCCCTGCCCCCCATGCACATGCTCTCTCTCTCTATCTCTCAAATAAATAAAAATAAATAATAAAATCTTTAAAGAAATAAAATTTCAAAATGTGTCATTCTATATTGCAGTTTGCTAGGAAAGCATGTCTTTGCAGATTTGATCTAGTTTCATTTTGATTTTGATGTTATTTACATAAATTAGCAATAAGTGAAAAAATGATTACAAAAGAACATTTTAAGTGTTTTTAAATAGAATAAACATTTTAAGTAAGCTAGTGACTTAAATTTTCTCATTTATCTATTTTCTACTTACTTCCTAGGATATTAAATAGTTCTTTCAGCTTACATAATGATTTCTTAAGAATATTTAAGAATCAAACCGGATAACTAAAGTTTTTAAAAAGTGTACAACAGCAATTATACTAAATGACAGCCTGAGCTCCTTTCGATGATCTCCTTCAACAGTAGGTCTCAGTCCCAGCTGCCCGTGGACGATTCTGGAAGGTGGGGGCCTCTGAGGAAGTGATTAAAGATAAACGAGGCCATAAGGGATCCTACAGGATTAGTGTCCTAGTAAGAAGAGACCCCAGAGCCAAGCTCGCTGTCCGCCCTGTGAGGACACAGCCGCAGGACTGCCGTCCGCAAGCCAGGAGAGCTCTTCCAGAATCCCGCCCTGCCAGCCCACGGTGGGCGCCGTCCAGCCTCAGAGCTGTCTCTATAAACAATGCCTTAGAAGCAATGTTTGTGGGAGGAGTTAAGATGGCGGAGGAGTAGGGGACCCCTTTTTCAGTCGGTCCCCTGAGTCGAGCTGGATAGGTACCAGACCAGCCTAAATAACCATGGAATCAGCCTGAGATGCAGGATGATGCATCTGGATCTCTACAAATGAACATCTCCAGCGCTGAGTATTGAGGTACCAAGAGGGGAGCCCTAAAACCGCGCACAGATATCGGAAGATAAACGGAAGGGGGAGGGAGCCGCCGCGTTTGGGCGCCGGGAAGCGGCAGCCACCTGCACGGGGGAGCGGGCCGGACTCATGGAGGGCACCCGCGAGAGAGCGGACTGAGACCGGTGAGCCGTGAACGCGCGCCACCAGGCATCTCCCGGAACACCGGAATCCCGGTGTGCTCACTGGATCCAGACTGAGACCGGGAGCTCCCGGCGCGCGGGCGGCTGGTGGCGGCGGGCCACCGGCACGGGGAGCGGGCGGACTTGCCGGTCGGCACCCGTGAAACAGCAGACTGAGACTCCTGAACCGGTGCGCGCGCCACCAGGCTTCACGGAACTCCGAATCGCGGTGCTCACCGGGCATAGACTGGAGACTGGGAGACCCGGAGCGCTGCGGCGGGCTGGTGGCTGGCGGCATTAGAAACACAAAGGACAGAGACGGGCGGCCGGTGGCTGGCGGCATTAGAAACACAAAGGACAGAGACGCTGCCGGCTCTCTGGAAGTGAGGGCGGACGCGGGTTGGTGCGCACATCACGGGACACTGCAGGGTTGAGCAGCACCAACAGAAACAGAGTTAAAGTGGCCAGAACATCAGTGGAGAACAGTCCACGATCTCCTCTGTTCTGAAACAGAGGCTGAGATTCAGCCACTGCTGCTCTGACTCTCAGAAGAGGCACAGCAAACCGCCAGGGAAAGCTGCCAGAGAACAAAAGCCTGGAAATAGCAGCTCACAGCATGCCCATCCCCATCCCCCCTCGAAGGAGACACGGAGACTCTACCCAAACAGGGTTGCCTGAGTATCAGCGTGGGAGGCCTCTCCCCCAGAAGGCAGACTAGAAGAACAAGAAACCCACATCCCTAAGGTCCCTTTAAAACAGATGCATCTTGCTTGGGTCCTGGTCAATAATTTGGACTCTGTACATTCCTGCAACCACACTTCATCAGAATGACAAGGAGGAGGAACCCCCAACAAAGGAAAGAAATCAAGAAGCCCACAACCCGGGCGCCTGGGTGGCGCAGTCATTGAGCGCCTGGCTTTGGCTTAGGGCGTGATCCCGGCGTTCCGGAAAGGAGTCCCTCATCGGGCTCCTCCGCTGGGAGCCTGCTTCTTCCTCTCCCACTCCCCTGCTTCTGTTCCCTCTCTCGCTGGTTGGCTGCCACATAAATAAATAAATAAAATCTTTAAAGAAGAAGCCCACATCCCTAAGATCCCTATAAAACAAGGGGCACGGCCTGGGACCCAGTCAATAATTTGGGCTCTGGAAACCCCGCAACCTCTCTTCATCAGAATGACAAGAAGGAGAAGCCCCCCCCAGCAAAGAAAAGACAGTGAGTCTGTGGCCTCTGCCACAGAAATAATGGATATCGATGTAACCAAATTATCAGAAATGGAATTCAGAGTAACGATGGTCAAAATGATGAGTAGAATTGAAAAAACTATTAACGAAAAGGTTACTGAGAATATAGAATCCCTAAGGACAGAAATGAGAGCGAATCTGACAGAAATTAAAAATTCTATGAGCCAAATGCAGGCAAAACTAGAGGCTCTGACGGCCAGGGTCCCAGAAGCAGAGGAACGGGTTAGTGAATTGGAGGATGGGTTAATAGAGGAAAAAATGAAAATAGAAGATGGTCTTAAAAAAATCCACGCCCACGAATGTAGGTTACGGGAGATTACTGACTCAATGAAACGATCCAATGTTAGAATCATCGGCATCCCCGAGGGGGTGGAGAAAAACAGAGGTCTAGAAGAGATATTTGAACAAATTGTTGCTGAAAACTTCCCTAATCTAGCAAGGGAAACAAACATTCGTGTCCAAGAGGCAGAGAGGACCCCTCCCAAGCTCAACCACGACAAACCTACGCCACGTCACATCATAGTGCAATTCGCAAATATTAGATGCAAGGATACAGTATTGAAAGCGGCCAGGGCAAAGAAATTTCTCACGTACCAAGGCAAAAGCATCAGAATTACGTCAGACCTGTCTACACAGACCTGGAATGAGAGAAAGGGTTGGGGGAGCATATTTAAAGCTCTTTCAGAGAAAAACATGCAGCCAAGGATCCTTTATCCAGCAAGGCTGTCATTCAGAATTGATGGAGAAATAAAGACATTTCAGAATCGCCAGTCACTAACCAATTTTGTAACCACGAAACCAGCCCTACAGGAGATATTACGGGGGGTTCTATAAAAGTAAAAAGGCCCCAAGAGTGATACAGAACAGAAAGTCACAGCCAATACAAACAAAGACTTTACTGGCAACATGGCAACATTAAAATCATATCTCTCAGTAATCAGTCTTAATGTAAATGGTTTGAACCATCCCATAAAACGCCACAGGGTTGCAGATTGGATAAAAAGAAATGACCCATCCATTTGCTGTCTACAAGAGACTCATTTCGAACCCAAAGATGCATTCAGACTGAGAGTAAGGGGATGGAGTACCATCTTTCACGCAAATGGACCTCAAAAGAAAGCTGGGGTAGCAATTCTCATATCAGATAAATTGGATTTTAAACTACAGACTATAGTTAGAGATGCAGAAGGGCACTATATTATTCTTAAGGGAAGTATTCAACAAGTGGATATGACAATTATAAATATATATGCCCCCAACAGGGGAGCAGCAAGATACACAAGCCAACTCTTAACCAGAATAAAGAGACATATAAATAAAAATACATTAATAGTAGGGGACCTCAACACTCCACTCTCAGAAATAGACAGAACACCCTGGCAAAAACTAAGCAAAGAATCAAAGGCTTTGAATGCCATACTCGACGAGTTGGACCTCATAGATATATATAGAACACTACACCCCAGAACCAAAGAATACTCATTCTATTCTAATGCCCATGGAACATTCTCAAGAATAGACCATGTTCTGGGACACAAAACAGGTCTCAACCGATACCAAAAGATTGAAATTATCCCCTGCATATTCTCAGACCACAACGCTCTGAAATTGGAACTCAACCACAAGGAAAAATTTGGAAGAAACTCAAACACTTGGAGACTAAGAACCATCCTGCTCAGGAATGACTCGATAAACCAGGAAATCAAAAATCAAATTAAACAATTTATGGAGACCAATGAGAATGAAAATACAACAGTCCAAAACCTATGGGATACTGCAAAGGCAGTCCTAAGGGGGAAATACATAGCCATCCAAGCCTCACTCAAAAGAATAGAAAAATCTAAAATGCAGTTTTTATATTCTCACCTCAAGAAGCTGGAACAGCAACAGAGGGACAGGCCTAATCCACGCACGAGGAAGCAGTTGACCAAAATTAGAGCTGAAATCAATCAAGCAGAAACCAGAAGTACAGTAGAGCAGATCAACAGGACTAGAAGCTGGTTCTTTGAGAGAATCAATAAAATTGACAGACCACTGGCAAGACTTATCCAAAAGAAAAGAGAAAGGACCCAGATTATTAAAATTATGAATGAAAAAGGAGAGGTCACGACGAACACCATTGAAATTGGAAGGATTATTAGAAATTTTTATCAACAGCTATATGCCAATAAACTAAGCAATCTGGAAGAGATGGAATCCTTCCTGGAAACCTATAAACTACCAAGATTGAAACCGGAAGAAATTGATTCCTTAAACAGGCCAATTAATTATGAAGAAATTGAGTCAGTGATAAACAACCTTCCAAATAACAAAACTCCAGGCCCGGACGGTTTTCCTGGGGAATTCTACCAAACATTCAAAGAAGAAATAATACCTATTCTCCTAAAGCTATTTCAAAAAATAGAAACAGAAGGAAAGCTACCAAACTCATTCTATGAGGCCAATATTACCTTGATCCCCAAACCAGGCAAAGACCCCCTCAAAAAGGAGAATTACAGACCGATTTCCCTAATGAATATGGACGCCAAAATCCTCAACAAGATACTTGCTAATAGAATCCAACAGTACATTAAAAGGATTATCCATCACGATCAAGTGGGATTCATACCTGGGATGCAAGCGTGGTTCAATATTCGCAAATCAATCAGCGTGATACATCATATCAACAAGAAAAGACTCAGGAACCATATGATCCTCTCAATCGATGCCGAAAAAGCATTTGACAAAATACAGCATCCTTTCCTGATTAAAACCCTTCAGAGTGTAGGAATAGAAGGTACATTTCTCAATCTCATAAAAGCCATCTATGAAAAGCCTACTGCAAATATTATTCTCAATGGGGAAAAGCTGGAAGCCTTTCCCTTAAGATCAGGAACTCGACAAGGATGCCCACTCTCGCCACTATTATTCAACATAGTACTAGAAGTCCTTGCAACAGCAATCAGACGACAAAAAGGGATCAAAGGTATTCAAATTGGCAAAGAAGAAGTCAAAATGTCTCTCTTTGCAGATGACATGATACTCTATATGGAAAACCCAAAAGAAGCCACTCCCAAACTATTAGAAGTTATAGAGCAATTCAGTAACGTGGCGGGATACAAAATCAATGCTCAGAAATCAGTTGCATTTCTATACACGAATAACGAGACCGAAGAAAGAGAAATTAGGGAATCCATCCCATTTACAATAGCACCAAAAACCATACGTTACCTTGGAATTAACTTAACCAGAGACGTAAAGGACCTATATTCTAGAAACTATAAATCACTCTTGAAAGACATTGAGGAAGACATAAAAAGATGGAAAGATATTCCATGCTCATGGATTGGAAGAATTAACATAGTTAAAATGTCCATGCTACCCAGAGCAATCTACACTTTCAATGCTATCCCGATCAAAATACCGAGGACATTTTTCAAAGAACTGGAACAAATAGTCCTTAAATTTGTATGGAAACAGAAAAGGCCCCGAATCTCCAAGGAACTGTTGAAAAGGAAAAACAAAGCTGGGGGCATCACAATGCCGGATTTCGAGCTGTACTACAAAGCTGTGATCACAAAGACAGCATGGTACTGGCACAAAAACAGACACATAGACCAATGGAACAGAATAGAGAGCCCAGAAATGGACCCTCGGCTCTTTGGGCAACTAATATTTGATAAAGCAGGAAAAAACATCCGGTGGGAAAAAGACAGTCTCTTCAATAAATGGTGCTGGGAAAATTGGACAGCTACATGCAAAAGAATGAAACTTGACCACTCTCTCACACCATACACAAAAATAAACTCCAAATGGATGAAAGACCTCGATGTGAGACAGGAATCCATCAAAATTCTAGAGGAGAACATAGGCAGCAACCTCTACGACATCGGCCAAAGCAACCTTTTTCATGACACATCCCCAAAGGCAAGAGAAACAAAAGATAAAATGAATTTATGGGACTTCATCAAGATTAAAAGTTTCTGCACAGCCAAGGAAACAGTCAGAAAAACTAAGAGGCAGCCCACGGAATGGGAGAATATATTTGCAAATGACACTACAGATAAAGGACTGGTATCCAAGATCTACAAAGAACTTCTCAAACTCAATACACGAGAAACAAATAAACAAATCAAAAAATGGGCAGAAGATATGAACAGACACTTTTCCAATGAAGACATACAAATGGCTAACAGACACATGAAAAAATGTTCAAAATCATTAGCCATCAAGGAAATTCAAATCAAAACCACACTGAGATACCACCTTACGCCAGTTAGAATGGCAAAAATAGACAAGGCAAGAAACAACAATTGTTGGAGAGGATGTGGAGAAAGGGGATCCCTCCTACATTGTTGGTGGGAATGCAAGTTGGTACAGCCACTCTGGAAAACAGTGTGGAGGTCCCTTAAAAAGTTAAAAATTGAGCTACCCTATGATCCAGCCATTGCACTACTGGGTGTTTACCCCAAAGATACAGACGTAGTGAAGAGAAGGGCCATATGCACCCCAATGTTCATAGCAGCAATGTCCACAATAGCTAAATCGTGGAAGGAGCCGAGATGCCCTGCAACAGATGACTGGATTAAGAAGTTGTGGTCCATATATACAATGGAATATTACTCAGCAATCAGAAAGAACGAGTTCTCAACATTTGCTACAACATGGACGGCACTGGAGGAGATAATGCTAAGTGAAATAAGTCAAGCAGAGAAAGACAACTATCATATGATTTCTCTCATCTATGGAACATAAGAACTAGAATGATCAGTAGGAGAAGAAAGGGATAAAGAAGGGGGGGGTAATCAGAAGGGGGAATGAAACATGAGAGACTATGGACTATGAGAAACAAACTGAGGGCTACAGAGGGGAGGGGGGTGGGGGAATGGGATAGGCTGGTGATGGGTAGTAAGGAAGGCACATATTGCATGGTGCACTGGGTGTTATACACAACTAATGAATCATTGAGCCTTACATCGAAAACCGGGGATGTACTGTATGGTGACTAACATAATATAATAAAAAATCATTATAAAAAAAAATGACAGCCTGACAAAGGATATGCAGGGTTTATAAAAGCATTAATTTGGAAGATACAAGTACTAAGATTTATTAGGATGTTATTTGATATTGATTTAACATATTTCTAATCTTTAAACCAATCTTCTTTCAATCACATTTAGGGTTAAAAGAAACCATCATAAAACATGGGCATATGTGAATATACCACAGTTGATTAAGAACAATTATTTAAATATTTGCACAAATGATTACTGTGAAATATTAAAGTATAGACTTACAATTATCCCATTTGGTCACAAGCCACATCTGCTTGATTTTTACCTGCTTTGATCTCTTGCTACAATTGGTGATAATGATTTTAATTAAATTAAACAGAGCATTTCAAAATTTTATATGTACGGTTATAATTCCTCTAATAAAAATTGTAAGCATATGCCTAAATAGTTCATACTTATGAAAAGGTTTTTGAATGTTGTAATAATTATAAAACACCTAGAATCCACCATTGAAAAAATTAATATTTTTCTGAAGCATTTGCAATTTACCTAGGAGCACAAAGCTAGGTCTTTACTAATTGGACAACACTGGAATGAAAACACATTTATTCAAATGAGAATATAAAATAAACTCAACATGATTATTTCAGGATATACAATAGCTAAGTAATAATTTACAATAGAGATGTAATGCTTCTGAGGCTGTTGACTCATTATTCTGTCAAGGAATGAAACGATAATGGCTGTTGAAAATTCCTTGTACATGTCATTATATTCTAACTTCAAATATTTCAAACGCTTTACAGACTATTGAATCCATTGGTTCATTCACTAAATTCTCTGGCTCTGAAGCTCACAGAAGGAATTCTTTTGCACATGCCCATGCCAAATTTTCAAGTCCTTTAATTTGTTGTTCTCTTATGTTGTTTATTGGCATTGACCCCTCATTCTTCCAAATACACCCTCAAAATACATTGCTAGATTAGGTCAATAATTATTAAATAGGAAGAATAAATAGTGAACACTTTGTGAATCTTTAGAGTAGAAAAGCAAGTGTCTAAAATAAAATAAAGGTACAAAGAATGGGATTGAAAATGTAAGTATCAATGTTGTGAGGAAACTGAAATTTCTACTAGTTCAATTTTGCTGGTTTATAGACCACCATAGTTTTAAAGCAAAATATTTATTGAATGAACACACTTTGAGACTACCTCTGTAAACCAGATCTCAAACTAATTGTCTGAAGACAGGCCTTCCTATGGCCATGTTCCAATAAAAATGAAAAGTAAATATCTCTCTCCAATAAGCACTCTTAGTTAGTGGAACTCCATTGTTGTCTATAACCTGATATCTTTCCATTTCACACATTTTATGTTAGTGTCTACTTTCTTTAAGAAAATGAATATGAAACCCCTGTGAACCATACCAACTGATTGAAAAGAAACAGGATCATGCCTGTGCTATGAGAAAAAATCACTTTGTTCACTTATAATCTTGAAGCTTGCTAGTAGTTCCAATGACAACTTTAGTTACCTTGTATTTACTATTGACAAGCTACAGGTATTTTTACTTAATTCTCTCATTTATTTTTCATAACAACATTGTAGATAATATGGTATAAATGGTCCTTGTCCAGACTTGGTAGCAAAGGATCAAAGGGATTATATGACATGGCCAAGTGCACACAGCTATGGTCCAGGATTCTGGCTTTCTCAGACCCAATAATAGAATGAAGAAGCTATGATAAAATGATAAACACTCAAAATGATGAACACTAGATAAAATATAATCTCTCTACAGCTGTGTTAAAAATCATTCTTTTCTATGAATATTCGTATAAGTCATCCCTTATGGAACAGTTTTAATGACTATTAAGACAATGTCTTGGTGGCCAGGCTCAATCACAAACATAACCAAATAAGAACTGTTAGGCTTCTGATCAAGGTAGCAATTTAAATTTTTACTCTGAACATGTAAGCATGGGATATAAAATATTTTTTAAAACATTCAAAATGATATAAAGGAGATTAAAAGTTAATACATTTGTCTATGGACAAGAAACAAATCAGGAAGGCATTTTCATGAGTGGAGTTTAAAACACAGGTTCTGGGGTGCCTGGGTGGCTCAGTCAGTTAAGCATCTGACTTTTGATATTGGTTCAGGTCATGATCTCAGAGTTGTAAGATCAAGCCCCAAGTCAGGCTCCACACTCAGTGGGGAGTCTGCTTCTCTGTCTCTCTTTCCCTCTGCCCCTCCTCCTGTTTGCTCTCTCACTTTATAAAAATAAATAAATAAATCTTCAAAACAAAACAAAACAAAAACCCCCATATATTCTGGGTCCAGGATGAATCGGTGCTGACCAGGAGTTCATATTTACATAATGCAAATTCAAAATTCTTTGATCTCTTTCTCTCTCTCTCTCTCTCTCACACACATACACACACGCACACACATATACATACGCATACTATCATATATCTAGATCTAGATCTATCTTGTATCAGGAGCAAAGTAATAGTTGAAGCCAGGTGGACCGATAAGAGAGTAATCTGTTCAAAATCTATTTGTATAAGCTAAAATTGTATCATAGGAGTTGGGCTGTTTCTGGAGACATGGATATCTATGTCTCCAGATACCCCAGTAAAAAAGATTCCAGGGATAAGACAAACCTAGGACCCACTAATTTTGAAGGTGGTGACAGCTAAACCCAGATTGCCTGAGTTTCATGTCAGAAACAATCAAAGTTTCTATGTGGGAAGCACTAGAAAAGGGATACATTGAAGTTACATATGTATAATTTCATTATACCATTTATAAATATCAGTTTCCTCTTTATTTTTTGTCACAATTTTCATCTATTAATAATAAATATTTTATCCAATTTATTTTTCCATTAAATTATAAATTAACTGAGGGAAAATCATATGTCCCTACATTTCAACCTAGTTATTTCATTCTTATTTAAAACAACCAATGAACTGATTTTCACATACTGCCTAATGATGATTACAATGATGATAATGGTGATAATCATTCAGGAAGCAACGCAAAATATAAGAAGAGAAAAAGCATTTTAAACACGATGTGAGCATAAATAGATTTGGTATTTATGTTTCTTTGAGAGAAGCATATACACTTAGTTTTCCAAAAAGTTGTAATGCATTACAAATAAACACATTAAAATATATTCTATGATCCTTATATGCATAAACAACCTTTTTTCATTTTTTCATAACATACATAAATGTATTTTTATATAAATAACAAAGACATATTCATGACTTCCATATTCTCTTTCATAGGTATGTGAAAGCATTATTTTCCTAGTAGGGGTTTCGTCCAATAACAATGATCTGCCTGAACAGGAGACAGAAGTAGCACAGATAGCCCCTAAACAAAAGAAATATAAAAGCCACATACACTGACTTTTCAATGTGTTATGAGTTATGTTTACAGCATTTATAGCTTGCTATTAATGCTCCATTTAAGGGGGTGCTAAAAATCTCTTTATATTCCTGAAGCGCACACTAAATGATAGAGAGGAAATATGAAAAAGAAACTGGTTTGTGGTGACAGAAGGTTTCCTGACATTAAATGTATGACATAAATCATGTCCTTATAAGATAATCGATGAGAAAAACTGGCTGATTATTCTACTGCAGTATAGTAATTAAGACAGGCACTTGGAGCCAAGTATTTGATCCCTAGTTTATTTATAAAGGCTTGATTTTGGAATATTCTATAATAAAAGCTATACCATTATAGTACCTTTCTCACTTATCACAAGGGAGTGGGGAAGCATGGTGGAAACTGCTAATTTTTTCAATGTCATTTTGAGACCAACTCTTCACCCTATCAAATTCCCATTTTTTTAATGACAACTGATTTCATCCAGGCATAAAATTAACAAGAACTTTATTCAACAAATTCATTTTAATGCCTGAATGATTGAGCCTTACTATGTCCTCAATACTCTTGTATATTTGCATTTACAAGAGGAAATAAAGTAATGTGTACATTTTATATTTAGTAGAATTTTAATCATAGACAAAAACAAAGTGAAGAATTTTACCCTGTGCGTAATGTTCAGAGTATGGTGTGGGTAGGACATCCTTACATTATCTTTTTGTTGTCTCAAGCTTTTATTTAAATTTTGGTTAGTTAACATATAGTGCAATATTAGTTTTAGGAGTAGAATTTAGTGATTCATCAATTACAAACAACACCCAGTGCTCATCACAAGTGCCCTCCTTAATGCCCATTACCCATCTAGCCCATCCACCACCCACTTCCCCTCCAGCAACCCTCAGTTTGTTTTCTATAGTTAAGAGCCTGTTGTATGGTTCTCTTAAATCTGTTATTATATGAAGGCAACTACTCTATCTGCATATAAAGCAAGAGTTGAAATCATATTGCATTTCTCTGTTTCACTAAAATTATAGTGTACTATTCTATTTCTTTTTTCCTTTCTACTCCCCCTTTTTTTAAATTTCCCATACTTCAAATTCTGTTCATGAGATCGAAACTGTATCATTACATAGCTGTAGTACTTAGTTAGGGTCTTATGAATTCTATCCACTACACAATTTGAAGTACTTGAAAGAATGCCAGTTGCAACCACTTCATGATAAAGCAAAATCATTAAAAGAAAAGCAAACCTAGGCTTTTACTTCATCCACAAGGTTTTTGAAATTTTTATCGATTTGTTTCGGTACAAGGCTAATAAGACTGCATTATTTATCTAGCAGTAGGTTACCATCCCAGATAAGCAAGAGGCCTATCCATTTTTAACTTTTATAATAAATTCACCTTGGACTTGAACACATTAAAACCCCCTACTAAAGTTACATCACTGTATGTGTAATAAAATGTTACTGAGAGAGGAAGAATATATGCAGTTGATGTTTGAAGTATTATGGAACAGAAATAAAAAACTCTCAGGCATTTTTGAACACTATAAAATCTACGTTTTCATTTAAATGCCAAGAAAAGAAACACAAACATTCACACATAGGTAAACATTTTTGTATAGGAGTCTCCCACAAAGTTTAAGTTCTCTCACTCTAATTAAAGTCCATAAAATGTCATCCCACCTTAACATTGAAGAAGGGCTATCACTAATAGAAGGTGAAAAGTAATTTCTTGAGATCACCATCCCAGGTGAGTAAAGACTTCAGATTGTTATTCAATGTTATCTTTGCCAACCGTGCTTCTAAGTGACTTCTACTCTTGAGTGTTTTCTTGGCTTAAGCAGAAAAATGAAAATTTGAAAGAAAAAAAAAGAAGCTTATAGCAATGATTTCTAGTTGCTGAGATTTAACAAAGGTAAAACATTCTTAAACCCTTGATTTTATAGAAAATGAAATAAAACAGATAGAAAGTGATTTTTTCCAAATTTGGACATAGATGTTTCCTCTCAGAGCTTGAATGAAAACCAGTTCTCTGTCTGCTGATGAAGTCTCCAAATCTACACTGTGATTAAAACTAAAAAATGAAAGAGGTGCGTAGAATCAGTGATTTGGCAACTGACAACAAAGGACCTTTAGGCACTGTAGTGAGCACCGTTATTAAATAGGATTAAGTTACACCCTCACTTTAAGTTCCAAACCTCCTTGAAGTGGTAAAGTGACAAAGGAAGTTCCAAACCTTCTTTAAGTGATAGCACCAAGGAATAGAAGGTATTGACTAGATCCAAAATGTAAACATTGGTAGTATGAAGCAGAATCTTTCTCTGTACTTTCTCTTTTAAAGTGTTATATAACCTAGACACCACTTTGCCCTTTCTTTCATTTTCTTTATGTATTCTGCTCTGGATGGTTTTTGGAAGACAAGAAATGTCACTTTATTCAAGGAATTCACAGTTTAGTTGGGAGCAAAAGAGTAAATAGATAAATAAAAATTCAAAGCAATTTAAAGAAAGGAATAAAGAGCTCTTGGTGGAGTAAGAAAACTTTCTTTAAGACTACAGACAAAAGTAACTCAGCTCTTAAGGGAATTGAGAGGTCTTCACAAAAGAAGTGATTTGTGAGTTGGGACTTGACCGTTGAATAGAATTTTGCCAGAGATGGAGAGCAAAGTAGCCAGTAAGAGTTATGCTGTTGATGGAGCTCAATGCTAGAACTGAATGAACCCAACTGGCATGGTAGGTGGATATTCTTTGTTCATTGGGGCTTTTGCTATCATTGAATCATAAAGCACATTAAATCATAAGTCAAAGTGTGACTTCCAAAGATCTCAATGCATATTCCCTGTCCTTCAAGAATAGGTAAGTAGCAAGGAAAGATCCTTGAAGTAGAACAGAGGAAACTATATTCTCTTTTATGCATGATGAGGCATGTTTCTTTCTTTGATGGGTAGAACTTACCTCAGCAATAGAGGTCCCAAGAGGAAATGACTTTCCTTCTCCAGACTGACAAGGAACCTGTCTTTACTGCCCTCTGCATCACTTAGCACACTGTGGATGTTTAATTAATGAAGCCTCTCTTACTACAGTGAGTACTGTTGAATTCTAACATCAGGCTTATGTTTCACTGGTCCTACAATGGAAATTTAGAGCTTCTTCATAGTGCAGAGTCAAATGACAAGTTGGTAATCCTCTTCCTTCAAATGCAGGTTCAATAACACTTAACAAAAGGTTCTTTCTTTTAAATCATCTTGTTCAGTGGCTCCTAACCTGGTGAGTGTTTCTCATAACTATAAATTAAAATCTGATTCATTTATACTAGACTGACTACAATCGATGGGTAACTGTGGATTTTAAGAATATTAAATATAAGACTCTCTTAATATGTTTGTCACAAGAACATTCATGATTTGGCATTTAATCTTTCTCAACAGTGGAATATTTTCTACATTTAATAGACTTCCAAAGTTTTATCCTTGAAAGAAAACATAAAAGTGATTAACACCTTTACAAGAATATCTAGTATTAAATGAGGTTGGTTCTACCCTAATACTGAACCATATTAGTGCTCAGAATTTTAAATGAGAATCAATGAAATGAATTTATTCTATACTAGAGTATTTTTCTTACACTGTTGGTGTAAGTTTATAAGAGGTGAATCCTAAGTAACAAGTCATGGGAATCCTGGACTACAAAAAGGCCCATACATTCCCACAAAGATTTGGAAGATTCACATATCTGACCTAGAATTAGATTACATTAAATTTTTGTGACCAGTAAAAACGCATTATGAGGTAGTTATAATTAATAACAGTACAAACATAGTAAAACATGTATAAATATATACACTTATATACCAATTAACAAACACCATATTCTTTTTAGAAATGGCATGCATTATTAACTAATTATGAAGCATTTAAAATATAAACATGCTTCATTGTTGAATTGCAATTGTGGGATATATTTTCTCAGAAAGAGAAAAAGGGAATAAAAAAATCAATAACAAAGAAAACAAAAATAGAAATTTCCAAGTAATATTGATATTGACCCAACATTCCTTAATATTTTCTTAGCTAATTATAATAATTGAACACAACGAAGCCCAGGTGTTAATTACATTTGGATAGTTTTCCAGAAATTGTGACTGCATATGAGTCTCCAGGAGAAATGTAGTCTTACTTTTAAACCTTAATCTGATAATTCACTTAGAATTTCATGTTCTTCTGCCATTCCTTGTATAATGTCAACATTATTATTTCCCTGAATTTCCTGCCTAAAAAAAGTGTGGTTATGGGATGTTTATTCAGATTTTTAAAACATTTTTTAATTTAAAAAATGATTGTAGATTGGGGTGCCAGGGTGACTCAGTTGGCTAAGCATCTGCCTTCCGCTCAGGTCATGATCACAGGGTCCTGGGATGGAGTCCTGAGTCTGGCTCCTTGCTCAGCACGGGTGTCTGCTTCTTCCTCTCCCTTGGCACCTCCCCCGGCTCCTGCTCTCCCTCTCGCTCACTCTCTCTCACATAAAAAAAAACTTTAAAAAGGTGATTGTATATTTATAGAAAAGCTGCAAATATAGTACAGAGAAAGCCCATCTACCCTTCACCTAACTTATCCGAAGGTTAGCAACTTCTATAACTATAGTACAATGATAAAAATTAAGAAATTAACATTGCTATAATACTGTTAACTAAACTACAGACTCTCTTCAGATTTCACCAGTTTTCAATAATATATATTTTTTTCAACCCTGGGATTTAATCCAGGATCTCACATTGCAATTAGATATTCATGTCCTTAAGCAGCTAACTGTAATGGCTGAATCACATTGTAGGTGTATATTTCACTCTTTAAGAACGGAGAAGAATGTTTTCCAAAGTGATTGTGCCATGTACATTCCCAACAATAATATACAAGTATTCCGTTTCTTCCACATTTTTGCCAACACTTGGTATAGCCAGACTTCTTTTTTTTAAATGTTTTTTTATTATATTATGTTAGTCACCGTACAGTACATCCCTGGTTTCTGATGTAAAGTTCAATGATTCATTAGTTGCGTGTAACACCCAGTGCACCATGCAATACGTGCCCTCCTTACTACCCAGTCTTCTAAATTTTAGTGATTCTAATTTGTGTCTAGAGGTATCTTACTGTGTTTTTAATCTGCATTTCTCTAATGCCTAATGATGCTGATTATCTTTTCATGTGTTTATTTGCTATACTTACATCTTCTTTGGTCAAGTGTCTGTTCACTCTAATTTCTGATTGTTCGTTGTTGGTATATATCAATATGCATTCCTGTCTGAAGCAATCAAGATTTCAGAAAAAGATATACGAAACAATAGATTTCAAGACACTGATATTATGTATATATAGTGTGACCACTACCTCAGCATAGAGAAAGAAACAACAATAGCAGCACCATAGCATTACCCCCATTCCTTACTCCTTAACAGTCTCTTTGCATACAAATAGAGTGTAGAAGAGTCCTTGAGTTAAAATAGAGTTAAGAGTTTGAAAGAACACAGGTCTAGAGTTTCCAAGATGGAGACCGGAGGAGAGATCAGCCAAAGGAGGTGTCAGAAATCGCAGAGGGAGGCGCTGGGTGGCTCAGTCGTTTAGTGTCTGCCTTCGTCAGGCTGGATCCCCAGCTGTCTGGGATCGAGCCCCACATCAGGCTCCTACGCTGGGAGCCTGCTTCTTCCTCTCCCACTCCCCCTGCTTGTATTCCCTCTTGCTGGCTGTCTCTCTCTCTGTCAAATAAATAAATAAAATCTTAAAAAAAAAAAAGGGGGGGGCACCTGGGTGGCACAGCGGTTAAGCGTCTGCCTTTGGCTCAGGGTGTGATCCCGGCGTTACGGGATCAAGCCCCACATCAGGCTCCTCTGCTGAGCCTGCTTCTTCCTCTCCTACTTCCCCTGCTTGTGTTCCCTCTCTCGCTGGCTGTGTCTATCTCTGTCGAATAAATAAATAAAATCTTTAAAAAAAAAAAAAAAAGAAATCAGCAGAGGGTGTTTCTGGAGCATTCACCAGAGTGTAGAAGCATGTACATGTGAAGAAACTGTCTATGAATGGGGAAGAAACGTGTTTGAAGGCATTATAGAACACTTCTAAGCATTCACATCAGCCAGGCTGGGAAAAAAAAATATAATTCATGGGCATTATTTGCCTTATCTGATTTTAATTGTGCTTTCTTTATGATTTGATTTGGTTTGGATTTTTTGGGGGTAGGGGGAATTGGCTATTCTAGGTTTTTGATTATACATCTTTAATTAGTCTGTTTTCAAATAATCTTGTCTTACTTTACATGTAATATAAGGTCCTTAAGACAGTATATTCCCAACTGCCTTCTTCTCATTTGTATAACTGTTGTCATACCTGTCACTTTTACATATGTGATAAACACACATTATTAATTTTTTTCAGAGACTATTAATATCTTTCTGATCAATCAAAAAGTTGGTAAAAAAAGAATTTTGTTTTTCGTTCATTTATTCCATTTCCAATGTTCCTTTTTTCTTTGTGGAGATCCAAGATTCAGTTTGATACCATATGTCTTCTTCCAAAGAACTTCCTGTAACATTTATTCCTGCAGTTTTTGTTTGTCTGAAAAAATTGTGGGGTTTTTTTTTTGGTTTTACTTTTTTAAGATTTTATTTTTATTTATTTGACAGAGAGAGAGATTACAAGCAGGGGAAGCAGGAGAGGGAGAAGCAGGCTCCCCATTGAGCAGGGAACCCTACATGGGGCTCGATCCCAGGACCCCAAATCATGACCTGAGCCAAATGCAGATGCTTAACCGACTGAGGTACCCAGGTGCCCCTGAAAAAATTAAGTGTGTATTTCATCCTTGTTTTTGAAAAATATTATTTCTGGTCATAAAATACTGAGTGGATTTCTTTTCTTTTGGTGCTTTAAAGACAGCATTCCAGTTTTCTAGCTTGCATGATTTCTGAGCTCAACATCTTAACACTCTCCCGGCATTTGAAGTTTTTTCCCCTACTCTTCCCTTCTAACCGCAATGAGTTTGTTGACCCTTCCCTCCCAACCTAAGTTTTGTTCCAGAGAGGAAATAAGAGAGAAGAGTGCCAGGAATTGTTTAAAACTGTTTGCTCCTCTGCAGCTGCTTTTCTTCCCTTCTTCTAATTCTATACTGCGAGAGACTTGCTCTGTTTTCTCAGTTTTTTTCCAGTGAGGATTGTGGAGAAAAAACCTGTTAAAAAAATGCAAGATGGTGGAGCCTCCTCACTGTATTTGCAGCCCCAGAGGCTTTACTCTAGCATTTGACCAACCTTCACCAATATGTCAAAATCCTAGCTGAACTCACATTGTGGTGTCTCACGGTGTCTCATTCAGGTATGTCAGCCAGCACTCTAATGAGTTCAAGGGAAGTTGTGAACTTGCTTTTTACCAGGATTTTCCATTGCATGGTTGCGGATGA
The DNA here is from genome assembly GCF_017311325.1 of Ursus maritimus. Lineage (NCBI taxonomy): Eukaryota > Metazoa > Chordata > Mammalia > Carnivora > Ursidae > Ursus > Ursus maritimus. The sequence goes on along the minus strand of NW_024424564.1, from coordinate 4,026,882 downwards.
TGCATGGTGAATCCAGCAGATTGTTTTTAGTCTCACAAAGACCCTTATGTCCCTTGGTCTGTCAGGAGCATAAGGCTTCCTGAAACATGAACCTCCACCTTTCCACCTTCATGAATATTCAAGGCATGAATGCACCCAAAGAGAATCAGTCTTAAAGGGGTCATGGTGACAGCCAGTTCAAGCATGTCTCAATAAGGCCTGTGTTGATAGATGACTCAATGATCAGACTTACCATCACCACACCCTGTGCTCTCAGTCTCTCAATACCTTAACACAGAAAAATGTCCAATTTAGAAGAGGAAATTAAATTTTGCAGCCTAGAAAAAAATTGAATTTTATTTAAAAGAAAAATTTATTTAAAAGAAAGAAAGAATGAGATGGGATGAGAGAGATTGAGAGAGAGAGAGAGAGAGAAAGATTGATTTAATAAATATCCAATTCAGAAATCTGAAAAATCTTTCTTACTGCACAAGTAAGGTCTCTGACTTGGAAAGAATGATGATGCCCAGATACTAACCATGGGGTACAAAATCAACTCCTAAGGGAATTCAGACTCAATCTTAGAATGCTAAACTAGAATTTCTTAAATTCTTCCCCTCAGTGATCAGGATTTTGGGGGTAATGTTACAGAACACACTCTATGGAGGAAGAAAATATTTGTAACTGTGGGGAAAATAGGTACACAAAAATGAAAAAGTTAACAGAGGGTCCCAGTATTTACCATATATTTCCATTTACTTCACTAATGGTGATCAGATAGTATAAAATATGGAAGTAATTTTCAATATACTTCTTGAATCATAGATTGTGAGAAAGGGTTATAAAATTTTAATTACCTATTGATATCACAATATAGTATCCAGCATTGAAATACTATAGAGAAAATAACTTTCAACATTAATGTGCACTGTTCTGTTAAAGAGTAGATTTCTTAAGGGGACAAATGTGTTTGGAGAGTCCTATATGCATTTTTTTAAAATTTCCAGTAGAATTTGGCAACTCTTTGCTCCTACAGTGGTAAATATTTGTTGAATAGAGGAAAGAATGAATACATGAGTGAATGACTGACATGGAGTGAGTGAAGTCAACAGATAGCTACAAATGTTGATATTCTTTGGTTCGCTTTATTTTCCCTTTGCATCATACCTTTAGAAAGACTATATTAGTCAGCTTTTGCTGTTGCTAGAAAATAACCCCCATATCAACCATAAAAAATGTTTTATTTCAACAATAAAAAATAATTTCACACTCACAATTCTGTAGGTCAGTTCTGTTCTGTCCTGCTCTGCTTGGCTCTCTTGGGTTCAGCTCTGCTCCTCCAGTCGTCCTACTCTGTGACCCAGGAACAGCTTTGAACTGGAGCAAGCTATTCTGATGGAAGAAGAGGGGAGAAAGAAGACTAACTGAACTGTGCAAGTGCATTTAAATCTTCTATTCATACATGATATACCTTATATAAGCTCCCATTCTCTTGGTCAAAGCAAGTCACTTGGCTAAGGCAGAAAAGGGGCAAGAAACTATACTGTACTTACAAGGAGACCTGGCAAGAATGAAAATATATGATGCTCTTACAGGAAAATGTGGACTGCTGAGGACAGTAATACAAAGATCTTGATGCATTTTTATGTTATCTGTACCTAGAGATTCTCTAGGGTCTATTTATATGAGTGTCATAATCTTCTGTCATGATGGACGTAAACACCAGAATATTATTTTCCAAAAATTTTTAGTACCATCCTAATTTTGTGTGAACAAATATTTGCCAGATTTACGTATTGTTTGAGTTATGAGGATGCATTTTAAAAACATATTTGTCTACTAAATAAGAATGCTCCTTTCAGGTATTTCCAATCTTCATAGGATATAAATATTTATCATAATTTATCCAGTTGACATATTCAATTGAAGCTCAAAAGCACAAAGTTTTAGGAATATAAATATAAACCTGTAAAAACTTCTTTAAAATAAAAGAAAAAGAGAACATTACCAAAATATATGAAAATGTTTTAACAAATAACAAGTTTTACTGTTAAAGTAAATGGAAACAAGTGGGGAAAAAACACGTTTCTGGAAAGTATACCTTAGAGACAGAAGTCACTTTATTTATTTACTCATTCATTCATTCATTCATTCATTCCTTTCCACACCCAGTATGAGGTTTGAACTCATGACCCTGAGATCAAGACCTGAGCTGAAATCAAGAGTCAGATCCTTAACCGACTTAGCCACCCAGGCACACCAGAAGTCAAACATTTTAAAATATGACTGTCCTTCTCCAACTGTTCCTAGGATACTCAAGTGCATAAGTTTCTTCTATGTAACTTGTAAAATTTAAAGTATGAAATACAATAGATAATTTGTATTAGGTTAGTTAAGAGAAAAGTAAGAATTCTTTCTACACATCCTAGAAAAGTGAGAGAAATATAAGAGTTAAACAACCTTAAATGACAGTATAAAATTAATTTTTAAATGAGCATAGCAGTTTATTGAAATTGATTGTGGAGAGGGACACAATTCTGTCACTGAATGGAGAGTCACAGACAATCTTTTTTTAAAAGCTTTATTTATTTTTTTTTGAGAGAGAGAGCATGTGCGGGGGGAGGGACAGAGGTAGAGGGAGAGAGAGAATCTTTTTTTTTTTTTTTATAATGATTTTTTATTATATTATGTTAGTCACCATACAGTACATCCCCGGTTTTCGATGTAAGGCTCGATGATTCATTAGTTGTGTATAACACCCAGTGCACCATGCAATACGTGCCCTCCTTACTACCCATCACCGGTCTATCCCATTCCCCCACCCCCCTCCCCTCTGTAGCCCTCAGTTTGTTTCTCATAGTCCATAGTCTCTCATGTTTCATTCCCCCTTCTGATTACCCCCCCTTTCTTTATCCCTTTCTTCCCCTACTGATCATTCTAGTTCTTATGTTCCATAGATGAGAGAAATCATATGATAGTTGTCTTTCTCTGCTTGACTTATTTCACTAAGCATTATCTCCTCCAGTGCCGTCCATGTTGTAGCAAATGTTGAGAACTCGTTCTTTCTGATTGCTGAGTAATATTCCATTGTATATATGGACCACAACTTCTTAATCCAGTCATCTGTTGCAGGGCATCTCGGCTCCTTCCACGATTTAGCTATTGTGGACATTGCTGCTATGAACATTGGGGTGCATATGGCCCTTCTCTTCACTACGTCTGTATCTTTGGGGTAAACACCCAGTAGTGCAATGGCTGGATCATAGGGTAGCTCAATTTTTAACTTTTTAAGGGACCTCCACACTGTTTTCCAGAGTGGCTGTACCAACTTGCATTCCCACCAACAATGTAGGAGGGATCCTCTTGGGAGAGAGAGAATCTTAAGGAAACTCTCTGGTGAGCACAGAGCCCAATTCAGGGCTCCATCTCTCCACCCTGAGATCACCACCTGAGGAGAAATCAAGAGTTGGTTGCTTATCTGACTGAGGCACCCAGGCGCCCTGAGTCACAGAAAATCTTAAGGAGAAACTTTTCCAGTTATGTTAATGGAAACATCCAATCTTCTTTAATCAATGACAGTTTAAACTCTTTATAATAGTGTTAGAACCATGCAAAGTCATTTTTAAGACAAAGACAATTTCTATTTAAATAATCCCAATATTTCTATTTAATAAAAAAATATTCATGCCAAGGTATATCAGACTATCTATAGAGTTTATTAGAATAATTGGACAGAACAGATTAATACTAACAGGTTTTTTTTTTGCCTCACATAAAAATATTTTTTATTTTGAATATAACCTGTTTAACTGGAAGCACAATTATTTAAAATGACCTGCTGCTTCTTAGGGAGTGGACCCTGATAAATGAGAACTATAAGAGCCATGTTTTATAAATTATGGTACATATGATTTTTTTTTAAGAACTGCAGTAGAATAATATGTTTTATGCAAAGCATGTGGGAAAGCTGGGCAGAAGCAGGAGGGACCTAGGACCTAGCAGGGAAAACAAGACTGGGAAGAAAAGACTGATCAAGGGCAAAACTGACACCCAACCCCTACCATCACTCCCAGTCAACAGTTAGATTTGGGAGAAGAGCCATGTTAAATGGGCATTTATGAAGTTGTACGCTGTGAGATATATTATGTTAAATCCTCTTCTGTCTCTTTCATTACCAATGTAAGTAAATGCATCATGCACACTAGTCCTTAGAGTGTTAATAATTTTCCTACGTGCTGAAAGGATGCTGACTTGATTATTACATAATAACTGGTTTTGGATGACAAGCAGAGTGAATACATGAAAAAGTCAGATATCTGCTGGATGAGAGTTCTAGTATCTATCTAGAAATTGTTCTGTGTGCTTCTTCATATAAAAATAATCTTACACAATACCTATGATGAAAATTACTCGTGCTCATAACCCTAGAAAATTGCAAGTATTTTTATGTATTTAGTTTTTACAGTGACCCTATGGAATAAACATTTAAATTACCTCATTTCACGGGAGTGTTATTATGTGTTATATCCAGGACTGGAACCTGGGTCTCCAAAAAAACAAATTCTTACAAATCACTTAAAATAAAGGGCAGTGTTTGAAAAATACATAAACGTTGATCACTGTATAAATATTTCCAGTGGAGAACATTATACTCAGGCATCTGTCATTCTGACCTTTAAAACGGTACTAGAAATGTCATGTCTAACCTAAATAGCATACCCAATACATGCTGAAGTGTTCAACAAAATCCAAGCTGGGGACAAACAAGGACAATCTGTCAAGCCAGCTGTTCCTAACATTTGACAACACACTCTCCTTCAGAAAAAGAAGCTTGTCTCTGATACTGTTTTGTACTCAGCGGTGATAAATGCCAGTAGGTCAACTCTTCACATATTTGAGGATTTCCACATATCTAATCCAACACAACATGTGGGGTCTCTATTCAACACACCCCTGCCAAGCCACTCTGGCTTATAATGTAATTAGAATTTGAATATGTATATGATTTTATTTATTTATTTACTTATTTGTTTATGCATGCTTATGGGTCAGGGAGAAAGAAAGAAGAAGGGCAAAATGCCACTAGACCATTTCATACTTTTCTTTTCCCCAACTCCAAGTCATTTATTATTTCTTATAATATCATTCTTTTCATTTAAGCTGAATGTTCAAAATGCCAGCATTATAATAGGAAAATACTGATTATATCTTGTGTTAAGTTAATCTCTATTAAGATACCTCTATTAAGCCACCTTTTGCCTTTTGTATTAGAGAAAAGCACTAAAGAAATGAAAATATGAAGAAGAGTATGATTATTGTATGACTAATAACTGAAAAAATATAGGAGGTGATTAAATCAGAAATTATATTAAAATTGACTTTGGAAAATATATTTTATCAGATTCTCATACAAAATTAGCCTAAGGAGAAACAAAAGAAAAAGGAGTGATCAAGAATGGAGAGGCAATGAAAGGGAATGTGGAAAGAGAAATTAGGACCTGAATCAAGCCGTGAGGAGGTTTGCAGGTAAAATGAGCAAAACAAACGCTATCGATCTTTATACATTTGGTAAAGTTCAAATTAAAATATAGAGAATACACAACACATATTTGTTGAAAAGGAAATGACTGCATCGATGAATGACCTTTGGCATTGTAATGGTATGTGGAGACTGGTAGCTGTCTGATCCAATCCTCATTTTCCTCTTCTTCCTCATTACTGGGCTTAGGGATATGCTCTGTTAAAATATATTTGTTGGTTCCTCTTAGAATTAGAAGTGACCAGCTAACTAAATTCTCGCCATGAGACATAAGTAGAAATATTGGGTGATACTTCTAGGAAGATCCAACTGTATTTAGCTTTTAGTAGGTTACCCTGATTTAAAACAATGATTCCCCAATCTCAATGATTTACAACATGACTCGTAAATAAAAATTCATATCTAGCTCATATTATGTTATGTTGGTGTTTCAGCTGTTCTTCATGTATCTTTTATTCAGGGCACTCATTTAAAGAAGGTTTCCAATCTGGGACTAGCTGTTTTCCTAAAAAAAAGAGAAATTTCAGAAGCAGCTGATGATTATTAAAGCTTATGTGGCATATGGGACACTCATTCTCATTCTATTGGTCAAAACAAGTGTCATACCCAAATCTAACTCCATGGGTGGGGAAATACACTATACTTGGTATAAATATGAGAAAAAATACATATTTTAAAAGAAAATCTACAGTGGTTTATAATTTACTTTATAGGAAAGATGAATTATGATTAATGTGAAAACATGAGTCACTGTGTATAATTACAATTACAGTTTTTAGTATTGGTTTTCCTTCAGCTTTGAGGGCTGTGACATTTTTATTTAATTTATGCATATTTATCCTTATGTGTGTAAAGAATTAGGAAATACACAAAATTTTATTTATATGATTTTCTTGCATCTCACTCTAGGAAAAAAGTATCTATGGAAACCAGATATTGTGAAAGACCTTTGGGCAATGGTAACCAAAAGCATTCTGGCATTCCCCTACACTATATAAAAATGATATAAAGTTAAATAAAATTGTCAAAAACAACCATTTTAGGTAATAAAAGTCACCCAAAGGAAGGCAATAAACTGAGAAATGTTTATTCCTGAAAAACAACAAACGTCTAGTGTAAGAAAAGCAAGTATTTGTGGCCATCTTAGCTGGTAAATCTCAACCCAGATGAAAACTGCACATGTACCATTTTGAAGCTAATAGGGCAATCCACCAATACTGCTATCAGCAATGGCAGACTCAATTAAGGGGGTGTAGATGGAGTAAAAATCTGCAGCTTTGCTAGCCAAAAAATTATCAATTCAGGTTCTAATGAATAGGAACAACCCATATTATTGTTAGCTGAAATTATAAACTTGGTTCAGGAGGTCTGGAAGTCCAACCAGAAATGAATGCGTAGTGGAAATTAGAGAGATATAAAGGACTGTGATAAGCTCTCTAGATATTCCTCACAGATGTCCAAAGTATTCATGAGTGTGGATGACTGAGGAGGTACCAAGCAGAACGTGAGAGCCCAGGAAGACCTGAGGATAGGCAGAAACATTGACTATGTTCTTCAGCCACACACAACTGGATCAGCAGCTGGAAAATCCTACTAAAAACATAAGTTCACATTTACACATAGGTTTCATACATATAACGAGGTACTTTCAAAGAATGTTTAAAAACTTGATGACTTGATGACAAAATGCTATTTCAACCCTGAAGAAAATGTCTGAATTGTTTGGATAGAAAGACATTTTAATGAGATCCTAATCAGAAACAAGAGAGATAATGAAACAATGTGAGCTAAATGTTCTGTATAATGATATAAAAATCATCTTTCTGAACTGTAGTCCTGGGTATATCACCAAGCTAAAGGCAGTTCCAAGAGAAGGGAAAACTTGTTTAATCTTCTCATCTATTTGAACCCTAGAAGATGTTGAATACCTAATTTGGGGTGATGATAATAGTCATTGGTAGTTGTTTGGGGGGTGTGAAATGTGGAGAATCGAATCCTTTTAACGTTTGAGTATGTTTGGAGAGAGATTAGCAGAAAAACAACAAAGGAAGAGCAAGACTTAGCTATTTCAGAGAGAGCAGTATCATTGGTCTCGTTTCAGGACTTTCTTGTACTTCCTATGTGCTATGTCTAAGCTTTCAGACATGCTATTTCCAACACTAATTAAAGTTTTTAAAAAATTACCTGTGACAATAAAAATCAACCTAAAGATCACCTTAACAATGATTTGCTGGGAAATTGGAAGGACATTTAGGATAGAATTCTAAATCATGTAAGCTCTCCCTTAGAATTCTTAAAAACAAAACAAAACAAAACAAAAAACAAAGAGCAAAAAAAAAGAAAAAAGAAAAATTAAAAAAATACTTGGGATGGAAAGCCCAATAAAAGAGTGGAACAGTGGTTGGATAGGACATTGTTGTATAGGAACTTAAGCTTTTATTTGGGTATTAGAGGAATGGATTATATTCTGAAAGATGGAGGATTTGAAAATATTTATGTTTCACTTTGGGATCCTCTCTACAATTATTTTTGAACAATGATGTACCATCTGCCTATATGTTGGACTAATCTCTGTCTTTCATATTGACCAGAGACTGCATTTCAGTCTCACCGTGATGGCCAGTGTTGGATAAATAGGTCAGGGAATAAAAGCTAGGTGTTTCTAGCTATTGGGTTACCTCCATAAAATAAGACGTTAGTTGTTAAAATTATCTCCGCATGACAATGCTAGGTGGATGCATTATTTGAGAGTGATTTTTCAGAAGTAATATCCAAAGATCATGGTATATACTCTGAATTTTAGAATTCTTTGACGCTACCTTCCAAAGGTGTTTTTTTGATATTTTAGTACTCTGATAAGCAATCACACCTGTCATATGGAAAATACCTGAGCCAGATTATAATAGTACTCTCAAATAAGTGCTTTCTTGTCCACCCCCCACTCTATCTCTCCTCCTTGCTTCAATCTGCAGGAATCAGAGGTACCAGAGTGAAAAGAGAAATCATGCAACAGTAATGTAGGAAAAGAATAAAGAAGTTGATCACACATCCTTTAATCATTTTTAAGGCTCATTTGGGCTGAAGGGAGAGATACTTTTAAGTGAATGAAAGGTAAACATTTTGATTTGGATCAGAATGAATTTTTAAATAATTGAGAATGAATCTTTTAATACCTGAAACTAAATTGGAAATCTATGGTTTCTGCCTAAATTATTGTTCAGTGACAGAAAGGAAAATTCAAAATATTATTAAAACACAGTATTGTAAGAAAAATAATGCTGTTTTATAATCATATCCCAGGGAATCTTTCTCATTTAGGATAATGATTTTGATAGCACTCTGAATGAACTGTATATTTGGATATATCTATCTGCATGTGTATAGTTTTTAACACGATAAGAATATACTAGAATGTAGTCTCCACAGAGCAAGAAATTTGTTTTGTGTACTGTTGTACTTATAATGCATAGGGTATCACCTAGTATATTAATTTTGTTGAAGAAATAAATGTTATATCTGTGATTCTGTAACCTGATTTTTCCTAGCATTATAATTATGAACAAACATATCACACCAATTATAAATTTGTTGCCTTTCAGTTCCAAATTTACTCTTCAATATATGCATGATTCTCTCCTGATTGGATCTAAATTGTTCCATATGTATATTCATAAAGGAAGAACTCCATAGTTATTTTACAACTGTTTAGTATTCCATTAATGTATGAATTTAACAATATATGGAAGCAAGTTGCGAGTGATAAAAATTCTACTTGTTGTTTTACAACTATGGCCTTCTAAATAACAATATGGTGAATATGCTTTCATACATGTATTTGATCACTGGTCATTTGATAGTCTTAAGTTGTAAGAGTTAAAAGTGCTGGATCAAAAAGTATATTAATTTTTACAACCTGTTCTACATGATTAACATGTAAGAGGAAAACATGTCTTATAGATAAGCATTTATGAAAAAGGAAGAAAAACCCAAACAAAAAATATAGTCAGAATTTAATAAGGTGTTATGGATCTCTTTTTGTTTTGTTTTGTTTTTCTTACATTATAAACAAGATGATTATAAGTGCCTTTGTCTTCTGTTTTCTTCTTTTCTAATATTAAGAGTTAGGCAAAAAGATGTATTTCAGAGTTTCATTTTGAAAGAAGACTTTTTTCAGTTTGCTTCTAAAGTTAGTAAACTTAAAAGCAAAAGGTACAACAAAATTTTATGTCTGTCTTGAGTTACTTTCTTAGTTCTGTGCACTGATACATATTAACTCATTTTACTGGAATGGCTATGTTTTGAGAATTTGCCTAATGATTTACAAACTTACAAGATATTCCTCCCTAGCCTTAGTGAATTCTTTTTTTATAATTTGTTTCTCATAATTGCTACTGTAGCACATTATTAGGTCATGCACAGTATGCTAAATATCATCCAATATTCACAAAGTCAGTATGGAATATGACCACATATTTGTAAAATGAACCAAAAATCTCGCTCTGAACTTTTTTTTTTTAATTAGGAGAAATTTCAAAATTGAACTTTGGCCTCTCTAAGAATTTCATATTATATTGTAATATTCTAAGCATATCCACATTGAGTTTCTATAAATTAACCCTTAACTAGACTCTTGTTCACCTCTAATATAACCTTTTGACTTTTCTCTGGAAATTCTCATACGAGATTAAATTCTACAAATGTTAAAGACAAGCTGACTATATCTTAATCTTCATAAAGTACTTTTATGTTTATAAAGTACTATCTTGTCTTACGAATAGAGTAAAATTAATCTCGTACATCATAAAAGGCTATATAAGTTAAATCAATTTATGTAGACAAATGAAAAACAGAAAGTACTCTACTATAAAGACACTAGAAAATTGCAAAACTGCAAATAGATAATGAAAGGAATTTTAAGTAATTTTCCATCAATAACAATTTACAAATCCTAGCAAGAAGTTTATTATACTTACCAGATAGTGGAAATTATATTTTCTATGTCTCGTGATTTTGACTTGTTTTAGGAGATCATTTTTCTAGTTAATTTGTGATTGCATCATTGATAATTTTTTTTGTAAATTATTTAGGTTATTTAAAAAAAATTGTCTGTTGCAGTAGGCAGCTTCTACCTTAGCTCCCAATTACCCCCACCTCCTGGTGTTCACACCATAGTGTAATTCATAACCTTGAGTGTGGATTTAACCTAGTTCCTGATTCTAGCAAATATAATAGAGAAAAAATGATGTCACTTCCAAGACTGAGTTATAAAAAACTGACTTCCATCTTATTCACACTCTGTCTTGCTCTTTTTGTGTGTTCACACTGATGAAGTAAGCTGCCGTATTGTGAGGTATGGAAGTCATTGGTTGAAGCAAATCCTCCCCCAGTCCAGCCTGAAAAGAACTGCAGCTCTGGTGCAAACCCTGATTGCATTTCTGTGAGATACCCTGAGCCAGAGGACCCAGGAAAGTGTTTAGATTCCTGACTCACATAGCTGTGTGATAAATATAGCTGTGCCAAGCTGCTAAGTTCTGAGGTAACTTTTATTAGGCCACAGTATATACTCAATGCATTCATCATGTGCTTTGTTCTGCTATCTTGAACAATTTTAGATTACTTTTTTTTTACCAGTGAAATGAATTATACCTAAAATCAATCAATATTGCAATTTATCAGTAAAAATGGCAAGTGTTTGAAATGGAAAAGTGAAAGTCAAAAACAGAAGTATTTTTCGTATCTATTCGGTTTATTAACATTATCCTTGGACTCCATTTCGACATAGGTTCTAGTAACAGGCTGTCTAGAAAACAAATATCTTTAGTTACCTGTTTAAAAGATTCCAATGGATCCAATCTCAACCAACATGAGATCTTGTGGAAGTGATGAGATATTTTGAACTTCCTTGTGCTTTTAAGATGGAATGAAAATTACGTTGGCTCATAATACTGACCACACATCATATAGATTGGTTATAAGTGAGTTATACCAGCAAATGGTCCTAATGAATTAAAGGGATCAACTAAAAGTAACTTTCTTCTGTCTAGCAGAGGTAACATTCTGTTAGTGGTAAATAAAATAGTTATTCTGTACAAAATGTCAGTGGTCTTGGTGGTGGCTTCCAGAATTTTTCATCTGAAATCTAGGGAGAAATAAAAAAATTGGAAGGGGGAGAGCAGTTGGGGGAGGGAATGTATAATAGACGAATTGAATAATGAATAGGGAACATAGTTGTGTGTGTGTATTTTACATAAACTTTGATTGAAATATATCATATACACATAAAAGTGCACAAATCATAAGTGTACAATTCAATAAATTTTCACAAAGTTATCACACTACACAGCATTAAAATAAAGAAACCCAAAAACAGTACCTGCACTGTAGAAGCTACTTTTGAACTCTGTTCTAGTCACCACATTGATGAAAGGTTAACCACCCTAACATGGCACATTGTTTGTTGACCACTTTTAAATTTTATGTAGTGGAAATATATACAATATGTACTCTTGACTCTGGCTTTTTCACAATGCTATCTATGATTCTGAGAGTTGCTTTTGTTGATGTATATAGCTGTAGTTAATTCATTCTCATTATGGCACAGATTTGCATTGACTAAATATACCATAATTTATATATCCATTTTGCAGTTAATGGACATTGGTTCCTAGTTTGGGGCAATTACAAACATTGCTGGAGTCAACATTTTTGTTAAGTGTCTTTTGGTATACATTTGTATATAATTTTGTTGGTTATAGACTTGGAAGTGGAATTGCTGAGTCATTAGCATGAATGTTCTGTAATGGTGGATAATACCAAAAGGTTTTTCAAAGTGGCTGTCAACTTACATTCACAGTTTATGAAAGTTTCATTTGTTCCACATACTAAATAACATATAATACTATCCATCGTTTAAATTTTAGTCATGGGGATAGGGGAGGTAGATAATGGTAATTAATTGTGATATTGACATGCATTTCTCAGGTGAAAAATGATGTTGAATATTTTTCATGGTTATTGGCCAAATTGATATCTACATTTATAACGTATCCTTTTTAATCCATTTGCCCACTTTAAATTGTGTTTCTTTTTTATAGATTTATTAAAATTTATTATACATTTTTGATATAAGCATTGCCCTTTCTTTAAATGTTTGAAATAATTAAACAGTGACAACCTTAGGCCTGAAATTTTCTATTTAAAAATGTTTAATTAAAAAATAATCCCCTTGAAAGATACAGAAATATTCAGATTTTTCATATCTTCTTGTATTTTTTTGGAAAGTTGAGATTTCAAGAGATACAATCATTTTATCTAAATTGCAAATGTTTGCTTAGTTTCAAAAGTACAAAGAAAATACAGATACTACTATAAGGCCTCAGTTTGCTTTTAAAAGTATCAGCAAAATTAAATTGGAGAATGATAAATAAAATATGGTCAAACTGATCCTAATGAGTAATATAGGAGAAGTAGTTCCAAAGAAATGTTTGTAGCTAAAGCAAACATTCTATACCTGTTCAGATTTATAGAGTTCTGGCTAGCTACCCAGAGCTGATCAAGAGCATCATTAAAAACTAAAATAATTAAATGTCTACAGCCCTCCAACTACCCTGCCTGGCACATGCTACAGAGGTACTTGAATAAAAATCATAAATGACTACAAAATCAGTACATGCATTTCAAAGTCTCTTCCTTCCTGAACTTTGAAGGCTCACTGTTGAGCCATTCTTTCTTATCTCTGCCAATGGAGCCAATATACACAGAGCATGTCAACAACACAAGAGCATGTAACAAGAATTTAAAGAATCCTTTTTGTGTATTAGTTTCGGAAAAATTTTTAAAATGTGAACATTGGAGCACAAAAAAGAACAAACCACACTGGGATATAATAAGAAATATATATTTGGTTTTTGTCCTCAGTTCCTGACACAGAGCTTCTAAAACCCTTAATATCTCCAAAGTGATAAGTGTATCTTTTGTATGCTAATAAGATGAGTGGTTATGAGGGGCTCCTACAAGCTTCAGAATGGGAGCTGTTCACCAGAAAGACTGAGGCATGATTACTGGAGCTCTCAGTCTCATGCCCTGACTTCTAGGGAGAGAGGTGAGGGGATGGGGGTTGAGTTCAATCACCAATGGCTAATGACTTAACCAATCATGCCTATTTAATGTAACCTCTACATTGGCTTTGGAGAGCTTCTGGGTTAGTGAACACACCAAAGTGCTAGGAGGTGGTGTTCTTCAAGAGGACAAGAAAGCTCCCTGCCTCAACCATCCATACTTTGCCCTATGCATCTCTCTCGTTTGGCTGAGTTGTATCTTATACAACTGGGAATAATAAGCAAAACACTTTTCTGAGTTTCGTGAAACATTCTAACAAATAATCGAATCTGGGGAGCAAGTAGAGGGAACCCCCAGCTTTATAGGTGATTGGTCAGCAGTATGGGTGGCCTGGACTTGCAATTGGCATCTGACGTGGAAGCTGTCTTTATAGGACTGAACCCTTAACGGGTGAGGTCTGCACTAAATCTGGGGAGTTAGTGTCAGAACTGGGCTGAATTCTAGAACACCCAGTCGGTATCCAGTAAGTTGGAGAATTGGTTGATGCAAAGAAAAGATCCACACATTTGATGTCAGAAGTGTGTGAGTAAAAATAGTTCACACACAACACAGGATAATAGTTCATACACTTAAGAGCAGCTTCTCAGTGAAGACAACTTCCTATGATGGTTTTAATGGCTGAATTAAGAGACAGGAAGACAAAGAAGGATTGGATAGGATTTTCCAAGGAAAAGTGTGGGACTTCCAGAGAGAATTGAACACCCAACTTTCCGTACTCATGAATTAGATTATTTGTAAGGGGAAATTGGTAAATGAGGCTGGAGATATAAAACTTCATTGTTTTGCACTGGTAGAGTGATCTGTACAGAGAACAGAAGCACTCTTTGCATTTAGAAACTTGTACACCACTAGTGTCCATGCTGTTATATGTGTCCATGTGATATTGATGTGATGACGTCAACATTTTAAGCAGTACAAAGACATATTATGGACAGCATAATAGCTGTCTTGATTTAACAGACTAAAATTCCAAAGCTGCAAGGCAATTCATTCTCATTTATTTCAGACATATACATAATTTTAAAAACTACACGTAACTGACAAGTATACACACACTCTATCATTTATACACAAATTTATTTATTTATATTTGGATGCAATCAAAGAAGCTTTTTCTAACCATGAATGCTGACCTAAATGTATAACAGATATCTTCTTGAAGTAACTAATGATGAGGCAATTTTCAAGTACTATCTTAGGGATCATTGCTGGGGTTAGCTGAGGTGAATGAGAGCTTACATTTGAATAACTTTGGAAGAGTTCTTAGCAGAAAATTTTGGAATTCTATTATTCTCTCCTAACCCTTAAGAATCCTTCAATATATCAAAACAATTAGAGATTTCTGGAAAAAAAATTAAAAGAGGGTATCATTTTTTTTGCTTTGTAATGAAGCATTGTTTAAAATTATTAAGAATCTTAAAAGTGCCTGAAGTTCGAGAGTGACCATCACATATGTCTTCTAATATGTTGTAGAAATGTAAATGTAAGGGCATTAATGGGTCCTATTTCTTAGTAATACCCACCTTATTGATCATCCTCGGTAACCACACGCACTCTCAGCACTGTCCATTCTTATCAGATACCCTATGATCAAAACTTTCTCCACGTGGATGCAGGTTAATTACATGATAAAATGAGAAAATAGTAGGTCCCTTGCCTGAGAATGCTTATAGAACACTGTGCTTAACTATGCCCTAAGAGCCACAATATCAAATTTTATATAGGAAATTAACTTTTCCCTATTGGTACAGGTGTAAGTTTAATGAACTGATGAGAAAGACTGAAAAATTACTTTGTGGTATAGATTTTTCTAGAGTTTCATAATCTTTCTTGAAGAAAAGGCATAATTTTTCATACTTCATACATGCATAACCTATTCTTCATACATGCATAACCTATGAGAGTACTCAGTTCCAACTAAAGAGAAGAAATGGAAGATGGAGTATTTTCCATCCTTAACACAATTCTGAAGTGAAAGCAAAGAACATTCTTTCAGAAAGTATGCTTGCAATACGGCTAGAGAGTAGAACTATGTTGATTACTATATTTTACATATACATAGGTATTCATAAATGTAAATTCTATATATGGCTTTGGCCTTTCGTTAGTGACCACTGCACAACACATAGAGTTCTGATTTCAACCAGAATCTATGTGTTGATCCGATTATGATTTTTAGAATTTCAAAGGATCTTTAAATTCTCAGAATTTTGCTTGTAATTTTTAAAAAGATTTATTTATTTATTTATTTTGGGGTGTAGGGGCAGAGGGAGAGGGAGAGAGAGAACCTCAAGCAGACTCCCCAGAGTGTGGAGCCTGATGATCTCACGACCCTGAGATCATGACCTGAGCTGAAACCAAGAGTCCAAGGCTTAACTGACTGAGCCACCCAGGTGCCCCGAGAATTTTGCCTGTAATTTAAACTTAAAAAAACTCAGAAAATGGAAATGCCTTGTCATTTATTGACATTACTAATCAATTATTTAAGGAATAAGTCATAATACCTGGCAAAAGAATTATAAAACATATATCCCGATTCTCGATTGTTTTCATTGTTTTTCTCAAATTTTAATTGTGTGGAATTTGGTTGCTTTTGATGATTGGCTACATGAAATTAATAGCTGTGCTTTCTGTTTATTTATTTGTTTCCTTTTATTTTAAAATTGGCAGTTATTTAATTCCAAAACTGTGTATTTATTATTTGCTTAGCAATGGGAAAGTATAAAAGGAAGATAAGACATACTGCCAGATTTAAAGAAATAAAGGACCTGACAACTCGAATCACAATTCACATACAGGTAACTATATGTAAAATTAAATTAAAATAACCCATTTTTGTGGGTATAAATATTAGCCTTCAATTAATTCAGAGCAGAAGCAGCAGTGGACCTGTGATGTCTATTTACCTACCTACCTACCTAGCTATCTATCTAACCAGAGAAAGACTGGAATATATTAACAGAATATTTAGAAGTGTTTTCTTATGCATACAATATGACACAGGTAATACTAACAATGTTCTGTCGGTTGCTATTTCAGATATTACCACTAGTTAGGCAATTTCATGCTTCATACAAATACAAGTAAAAGAGTGCCCAAAATACTTCTAGAATCTTTCTCTGTGCTACAGATATAAAACAGATTCAATAAATTATACCTTGCTTTTATCTTTAATCCCAGATCACGTAAATGTGATTATTACATGGCAGATGGCCAATACACATTTGCTAAATTCTGATTTAATCAATTGGTCATAATTTGATGGAAATATGGTTTGTAGCTACAACAAATTTTCATTCTTCCTCTTTTAAGACTAAATATAACTAGTAATCTTTTGGAAGGAAGAATAGAATCAAATATGTATCAATTCTAATTAAGTATGGCAAAGTTTATATAATGATTTGGGATTGAAACCAAAAAAAGCTTTGAATAAGAATGCATTTGGTTTTCTTGAGTAACATAATATGATCATTATATTAGCAAGCTTATTCACAATCTGAATATAAGGCATTCATGTCCCTCCCAATACTGGAAACATTTAGAGAAAAGATTTATAAATGACAAATGCAGGAAACTGTATCAAGGCAAAAGTTGTACTATTGCAAAAAAAATGTTTTATTCCTTTCTCTTTATGATTCAGTATGGATTAAACACTTGCTTTTGTATTTGATCTCTTATGACAATCCATTGCTAGTAAAAGCCAAAGAATTTACTTCCATGGTAAACAGATTTAGTAGCCATGAGCTCATGAACTGATAAATATTTTTCTCTGAACGTTTTACTGTATTGTGTAAATGCACAAGGGTTTCTCAGAAGTTAAACATGATTCATTACTCTGAATCTAGACATTAAGTACAATTAGATTTACTATATGCAATTAGTTACTTTATACTTGTCTTCTTGATGTTTTAAAATCATTTTCACAATCTTTTCATAATCTATCTTAGTCATTTTTAGTACTTTACTCATACTAAATTTAAATGTTTTTTTAATAATTTCCCTATATTTTTAGGTAATGTGATTTTTTACTTTTTCTTTGACATTTCATAATCAACTTGTGCTTTGTAATGACCAAATTGGGGACAAATTTAATTCAGAGGTATGCATTTGGTAAAATGTTGAAACATTTAAATTTAGGATGTCATTTATAATCCATCAGATGCATTTGGAATAAGGTTTGCCATTTATCTGATTTACATGATAAATGGTGATTGTTATAAACACATTTGATTTTGGAATATGAAGGTGGTAGCCTTATTTTGCATTAATTATGAATTACTTTCTTTAGCTGTATCATTATAATGTTCATTTACATATGTATTGAGAAGCCACTACAACATCAATGAAATAATGAGCTATTAGTTTCTATACTTGTTTTAATTAATAATTTTTGGACTAACACCACCATATTCTTAATTGTGTTAAATTTCAAAGAACGTATAATATATATGACATATATAATAACAAATTTGAAGAAAATATAGAACATACCATAATAAATTATCTGTAGGATATCATTTACATGTATATATACATACACACATACCTATATATACATATGTGCATATGAATAATATGTGTGTAAATATGTTATATATACATATAAACATATAGTAAATTTTGAAAGCACACCAAAAACAATAAGATACCTAGGAATAAACCTAACCAAAGAGGTGAAAGACCTGTACTCTGAAAACTGTAAAACCCTCATGAAAGAAATTAAGGAGGACACAAAAAAATGAGAAAACACTCCATGTTCATGGATTGGAAGAACAAATATTGTTAAAATGTCTATACTACCCAAAGCAATCTACACATTTAATGTAATCCCTATCAAAATACCACCAGCATTTTTCAGAGCTAGAACAAAAATCCTAAGATTTGTTTGGAATCACAAAAGACCCCAAATAGCCAAAGCAAGCTTGAAAAAGAAAAGCAAACCTGGAGGCATCACAATTCTGGACTTCAAGTTCTATTACAAAGCTTAGTGATCAAGATAGTATGGTACTGGCACAAAAACAGACACATACATCAAAGGAACAGAATAGAAAACCCAGAAATGGACACACACCTATATGGTTAACTAATCTTTGACAAAGCCAGAAAGAATATCCGATGGAAAAAAGACAGTCTCTTCAACAAATGGTGTTGGGAAAACTGGACAGCAACATGCAAAAGAAACTGTGCCACTTTCTTACACCATAGACACACAAAAAAATTCAAAATGGGTGAGAGACCTAAATGTGAAACTTGAAACCATTAAATTCCTAGAGGAAAACATAAGCAGTAACCTCTTTGGCACTGGCCACAACAACTTACCAGGTATGCCTCCTGAGGCAAGGGAAACAAAAACAATAATAAACTGTTGGGACTACATCAAAATAAAAACCTCCTGCCCAGTGAAGGAAACAATCAACACAGCTAAAAGGCAACCTATTGAGTGGGAGAAGACATATGCAAATGGCATATCTGAAAAAAGGGTTAGTATCTAAAATATATAAAGAACTTATAAAACTCAACACCCCAAAAATGAATAATCCAATTAAACAATGGGCAGAAGACATGAATAGATGTTTCTCCAAAGAAGACATCCAGTTGGCCAAGAGACAAACGTAAAGATGCTCAATATCACTGATCATCAGGGTAATAATATAAATCAAAACTACAAGAAGATATCACCTCACACCTGTCAGAATGGCTAAAATCAACAACACAAGAAACAATAGGTACTGGTGAGGATGTTGAGAAAGGGAAACCCTCTTGCACTGTTGGTGGGAATGCAAACTAGTGCAGCCACTCTGGAAAACTGTATGGAGGTTCCTTGAAAAGTTAAAAATAGAACCACCCTATGATCTAGCAATAGCACTACAAGGTATTGACCCAAAGAAAACAAAAACACTTGTACTGATGAGCACTGGTTGTTGTATGAAAGTGTTGAATCACTATATTGTTCACCTGAAACTAATTTTACACTGTGTGTTAAGTAACTGGAATTTAGATAAAAACTTAAAAAAATAAAAATAAAATATAAATAAATAATGAAATGCATATGTATATTGTAGCATAAAGCACACTACCAATTCTTCTATTAATTCTTCACTGAAATTAACCACTTGAAGAAAATACGATCTTTCACAATATCATCTCAGATTTTCCATTAGGTTTTTATAAATTCTCTATTGCTTTTTTTTTTTAAATCATCCTTTCTAGATTCAGTCTGAAATTCACCTGCACCTTAAGACAATTCTGATTACGCCTACTTGAATCTAATAATTTATACTTTGAGGATTCAAGTTTGTCCCTGAGTTGCTGGAAGTTGTTTGAGAAGATGACTTAAGTCTTTAGAAATGTCAAGTTCCTTGTGCTTCTGTTTTATGTGGGTGAAAATATTGAGTAGCTTTTTGGAAACATGAGTTGCAGGGCTCAGGAGAAATAGAAGTATTTGTTGGGTATGTAGTTGTATGTGGTAGTGGTGTCTGTGACTGAAACATTGGAATTTAATATGGAACCATGCTGAGTAAATTAGCAGGGTGAAAAGTAAAAAAAAAAAAAAATTCAAAACAGAATTCAAGAAATCACCAATATTGGAAAGTTTGGTGATAGAAGCAGAATTTGAGAAGCAATGCTTGATATTAATAGAAACAAGAGAAAACCTCACCTCAATTTAGAAGTCAAGACACACAATGTTTCAAAATGAAGGAAACTGAATTGCCTCATTTCTCCTTGTGGTAAAAAATTTATGATCTAAGAAGGGGTTATTAAATTTAGCAATTGGGAGATAATATTTTTAGTCACTACAGAACAAATTGGAAACCAGATTTTGCCTGATACTAGAATGGAAAGGATTTGAAGAACTTAAGATAGTCAATTTAATGTATTATTTTTACTAGATTTGCACTGTGTCACAATTCTATAATAACAGTCAAACCATGAAAAACTTAATAACTTTGTACCATAATTATATGGAGTTCTTTTAATGTGCTATCTTATTCCACCTTCGCAAATACTCCATGACTTAGGTACTATTACCTTCATTTTATCTATATGAAAACTAAAGGTGATTTAGGATCTTACTCAAGAATTCAGTGAGGAATGATGGAGATAGGATATGAATTTATGTACATAGTCTGACACCAATGTTTTTGCCTGCTAATGCTTAAAATCACCCTTCCTTAATATTCTGAATCTCCTCCTCTAGGTTCTAATTCATCAGAATTTTGAGTTGTGAAAAGTACTGACTCCACCGTGTTGTTATTTTTTTATGAAAATAGGTCTTTACTCCAGATTTTCCCTAACAAGTCAATATCAATAGCTTCCCTAGTTAATGGTGCCTATGGTACTTAAGTCTACTGAGTAGGAAGGTTTCCAGGAATAATTTTGAAAATACTTAGCTTGTCTTCAGCAATTTCCTTCCACCCAAAATACAAAAGTACTTAACTTTCTATTATTCCATGTTCTCACCAACCCTCAGATTATCTATAGTTACCTGCCTGGAACCTTCTCAATCTGAGCTTTCACTTCTTTTTCATGATGTTCTTTGTTGTTCATGTTCTTAACTCTGCTAGTGGAGCATTTTGAATGTATCTCATTATATCAAGGGCCCAAACTCCTTAAATGTCACACATTGTCTTGAGATATTTTGATGATCATCTATTGTTACAGTTTTCAAAACAGAAAGATCTGTCGAGGCAGTAATTCTGACCCAATAATTGGTCTTTCCTCCCTCTATATTCTAATGTGAAGGAAGAAAAGCCATGTGGATGCCTTCCAATGACCTTTCTTACACTCATCTTCAGTTATTCCGATGCTTCCTTTGTTCAGCCTTCTCCATACAGTGATACTGGGATTGTTTACCAATTTACAGAAGCAAAATACAAAATATATCTTTACTATTGCTGTTCAGCCTGCTAAACAAGCCAATAACAACTGCCTTCCTCAAGACTTAAAAAAGAAAAATAGAGTTAAAGTATACGGAGGCATATTTCTTACATAATTATTTATCATATTTTAAATTACTCTTCTGCATTTCACTGGGCTGTCAAGGTGCAGAAGAAAGAGCAACATGGGATGATGATATGAAGTTGGACCTCCCACTGAGATGACAGTTTTTCTGGAGTGGTCTCTACATATCATGAGTTGATGACTGACTTTGAACCTCAGATCTCCAAAAACAGGAAGACGGCTCTGACAAGCATCATGAGCCAAAGTTGAAAATCTAACAAATTATAAACCAATCTGCCTCCTCAGTTCTAATCAGCTCTCCAACTTCTCATCCATAAAATCAGAACCAACAGACACTTTCCCAAAAGGCCTCATGACCAAACATAAATTGTGGTATTGACACAAATCAAATATCAAGTATTCCTAAGACAGTGGGACACGTCATGAAAATCTATACATCTTTACATAAAGCAATTATAGGAATTGGAAAGAAAAGTAAATTCTAATGAATATTTAGAAGAATACAGAAAGGAGATACTCCTACATTGATGACTATCAAGAGTCTGGTAACAGCTGACAGGCTGCTGTTTCAAATTGCAAGTCCAGCATCCTGGAGGCGCAAATACCCAGGTGATTCTAGAATGTCAGTGGAATATTTACATCCCAGATTTTGGATTTAAAGAAGCTCAATCCTTCAAAAGTCTTGCTTCATGTAGGCTCCCAAGGAAGAGAATGTCACTGAAAGAGAAATAGCCAAGAACTAAGTATAGAAACTGTAGGAAATGAACAACAATATTTTTGTAGTCACATGATCTGAGGCCCCAACAATGTCATTCATGAAATCTGTGTGTGTGTGTGTGTGTGTGTGTGTGTGTATGCTTTAAAGAGAAACACTTATTTCAATTAACTATATAGAAATATGCATCACGGCCAGAAGATCTGCAAAAAAGAAAAAACAAAAACAAAAACAAATCTTCCATTCTAAGTCTTCAGATCTTTTTTCAACCTCTCTCAAGGAGATACACCTAACAGGGAAGATTGTATTTGTGATTAATCATGTCCGAGTGATAGTTTTGATGGTTTTTACTGTAAAAAGCTCTATGATCTTCTTTCATGACCTTGAATTAACAGAATTTATGGGGTTTTTTTTTTGGTTTGCGTCTCACGTCCTCTTTTTTTGTATTTGGTAGTCATTATTTATATACATATATGTGTATAAATATTAACATATTGTTTATATAAATATATAGAAAAATTCCCTTTTTTCCAGGAAAAAATATATTAATTTGATATTTTAAAAGCAAGTAATATGGGCCTATTATTTACATGGTGATTTTCTCAATTGAGAACATAAAAGCCTATTAAAAAAACTACATAAAATATGTACCCATCTAGCACACTACATTCTAATGGGGAGGTACTGCTGAATACAGAAATGAATGAATGAATGTACACCTAGATGTACCAGTCTAGATGGAGACAACAGGGTGATGATGATGGGCCACTCAAACTTACAATGAAGAGTTTAACAAAAATAAACTAGTCACAAAGGGTTTAGGGAAAGTAAGGTACAGTTTGTCAAGGCTAGTGACAACAGAAAGCTGTGACACCTTTACACCTGAAATCACAGGGGGAAGGAGCAGCCTCTGAGCCCAGAGACATAGCTGTCCACACTAGAAAGGTAAAGCCTGTGCACAGGAACCCTGTGAAAGGAGCCCAGGTAACAAATACCCTGGTCTTACTTTCCTCCCATCTTCTAACTTCTGCTAGTGCCTTCCACAAGGGAACCGAACTGAAAAGCAGGGAGAAAAGAGGGCACCCAGGACAGAGATCAAAGCTGAGACATATGGGGAGTGGTTCAGGGGAGAAAAGAAAGATATCTAGTACAATGGTAAAATGCATTTTCGGTGAAAGTTTACCCTTCCACACATCACACTAGTGAGATTATATTTAAAAGTCTGACCATTGGAAATGAAATCGGATGAGGGAAGAAAGGACTTTATGTGCCTCTTAGGCAAGGAAGGAGTAACACAGTGAACAAGGTAATTTTTAATGTCTTTTTTATATTTTCTATGTTTACTAAATTACCCTATAAAACAAACACCAAGTTTGAAATAAAGGTTGAGATTTAATAAAGCGATAAAATTGTGTCTAACTGATGTTTCATAAATTCAATTTAGTTTCAACATAGAATAAACCGTCACTACATTTATTGTTTGGCAAATTCATTTTTTTTCAGTAACAGCTTTTAAAAACCAATCACATATGAATAATTCACAGCATATATCACATTCATAGATTGAAGAGATTTAAGAGAAAAGAAGAGGCAGTCTACATTAAGTTTTTCCTATATGCTAAAAAATGTGTTAAATGCTATTATATAAATTAACTTAATATATACATCAATCTTGGAAGGTAGGTATTTACTTTATTCGCGTAAGTGAAAAAATTTAAGTTTACAAATTTGAAAGAATCTGTTAATGTACTAAGGAAAACGGAATTCCTTACCAAGTTCTATTTAACTTATATTTTTGAGAATTTAATATTTTTCAACTATGTGTCTAAACAGGGAATAATGACTCCAAAAGGAAGTAAAACAATATACAATGATTTTCATCTACTGTGTGTTTACTTTTAATAACCCAAATATTTGAAATGAAAAAAAATGCACAAAAAGGCAGTGAAATACTAGAACATTATCACTGACATTATATGGATAGATTTTTGGAGAAACAACATTTTTGTGAAATTGTGTCATTCAGTTGAATAACTGACAAAGTACTTTGGAAAGTTGATGCAAGAATTGTGTTTGTAGTAGCTTATAGTAATACAGATACTAATGACCACAGGGGGAAAAAAGGTTATTTTGAAAAATTTATATGACTTTTTCAGAATTTTTCTACATAGATATCCTACAGATCACTGCTTTTAAAAAAATGGGGAAAAGCATTTTATTTTAAAAAGTCTATTATTTAAATATTTTAATATTCATAATAATGTCTTTTTAGTTTTATTTTATGTGGGTGTTTCATAGACAACAGAGAATTGAGTGCATTTTGGAGAAAATTATTTACATTGAGTCTTAAGATCAGAGAATCATGAGAGTATTTAAGGATGAATTTTAGGAAGACCACAAGTAGTTGAAGACAGTACAAAACCCATGTATGTAAATCTGTGTATTTGTGTGTGAGATTATGTGCATTCTTCCTAAGGAGATGATTCATAGTTTTTATGACATATTTTAGTGTAATCCCTGACAGCTGGTTTTTTTTTTATGTAATGCAAGTCCCTGACTTAAGTTTTGATTGCTGGGACATCCACTTCAAAGATGGCTATCTTGAATAAACACAATGCTAGGCACAGGACTAGATAAAGAGCCAGGACATCCAACCCCCTCTCCCAGGCACTTTAGGTAACTGACCATTTAGACCACTTGTTTCTTTCTCTTTCTGCATTTTAATTCCTGACCTTTTGTTTTAAATTGACCAATAAAGAATGAGCTGCCTAAACCCTAAACCCCCATCCTTGACCCCAAAAGCAGAACCCCAGGCCTGTGCTCTCATTCTCTCTCTACTGATGACCTTACTGTGTAGCCCCAGCTATGTCATGTAGTTTTTACAACTTGTAATTAATAAACCTGGTCTCTTTCAAATTTTCCTGATGCTTACTGCTGAAGTTTTCTTGCAATCATCATACAAACCACAAAGGCAGTCAAGCCACAACACTGGTTATCAATAAAGGCTAAGACCAGCACAAAACACATATTCAAAAGTTTACAATATACAAAAGTTTATAGAAGCAGTAGCTTTGAATTTTGGGAATGGTAGTAACGAAGAACTGATCCTACCATATTTATATTTTAAAATATTTAGAAACAAAAAAGAGAAATTATAGCAATACATCATGCTGAATGAAGCTCGAGAGTCACTAAACATCATTAGATCACCAAAAGTTAAAAGATACAACAATCTAGACAATCTGCGACCAAATCAACAGTATGAGCAACCCCTGGGTGTACTAATTAAGCAAAAAGAGTAACTGGTAAATGAATGATACACTGAAACAGAATTGATATGTGAATTGCAAAGAGCTGGTGACAGGTTGCAATTTGAGTTTTAAATCAGTTCATATTGTACATTTTCTTATAAAATTTTTAAAATGTTAAAAAATAAATAAAAATTTAAAACTTTGATTAGTCAAAACCTGCAAAAAACAAAACAAAACAAAACAAAAAAAACAAAACCAAAAACCAAAACCAAACCTGTTCTTACATGTTTTGGCTTTCTTCCCTTCTCTAATATCATAAAATATGTTGATTTCTACTTTTTTCAATTTTTTTTTTGTCTATAGCTCTTTATTCCAGCTGGTATTTAATTTAGTATATAGGGTAATGGGCTCCCTGTCAACAAATTATTCTATAATTCATGACATACAGAGTCATCTCAAGTGAACATTTTTCATGTTATTTTTGGTATAATTTTATTCCACTTTGCTAACACCTTTTTTTGAGGGGGGGAAGGAAGGGAGTCTAATATCCCAAGATAATTTTGGGGGGATTAACACACACAAGAGCATCCTGTCCCTACCAAGGATTAGCACACATGGCTCTTATCAAAGAATCACGTATAGAAAAATTGGCTCCAGCTTCCTTGATCACTTCACACTTTCACGAATTGTGCACCATGATATCTTTTAATTATAAATATATCAGTTTCCTAGGGCTGCCATAATAAGTTACTACAAAATTGGTAATTTAAATCAACAGGAATTTATTCTCTGGCAGTGCTGGAGGCTGGAAGTGTGAAGGCAAGGTGTCAACAAATTTGGTTCTTTCTGGAGGATCTGTGGGAGAATCTGTTTCCATGACTGTCTCCTAGCTTCTGGTGGCTACCGGCCATTTCTGGCATTCCATGTCTTATAGCTATGTCACTGATTTCTATCTCCAACATCACATGGCCTTCTTTCCTGTGTGCATCTGTGTATCCTCTCCTCTTCTGATAAGGACACATGTCACTGGATTTCCAGCCCAATATAATCTGGTATGATCCCATTCTAATTACTTTTACAAAGACTCTATTTTCAAAGAGATCAAATTATAACATTACGAGTGAGTGTGAATTTGTGGGGAACACATGCAACCCGTTGTAACTAGGAATCATTTTATGTGGTCAATAATTAAATAGCTTTATTTCTATCATTTGTGCAATTTACAGAATAAAGGACAAGAGCCCACTTATTGTTCCCTTTCATTATCTCGCTTTGTAACAGAATTTCAGCATTTAATTTGGTGTCATTTCTTTTATTATTCCCTTTCAAATGTAAGAACTCTGTTTTTTAAACAAGCCCATTATTGTTATGAAATGCATGCTTCAGATAAACCCTAAAGTGACATGACTGCAATATCCATGTTTCTCCTTACCAGATTAATTAAAAAACCACAGAAACCCTGAAGTTATTTTGGGACAGTAAGGCAATGGATTTGGATACAAATTTGTAAGGAATACATGAACCTGGACCAGCTTTGTCATCCATTAAAGCAATAGCTGTGCTCTGCCTTGGTCTGTGTTTATTATGTGTGAATTCTTTCCAAGTGATATCTTGAGTGATTTTACACGTTTAGTAAGTGAGAGTGTCAGCACCTTGCCTGTCCTCATCTGTTCTCACCCTGATCCCATGATTCAATCTAGATATTAATTTGGATATCAGCACATGTTAAAAAATACACAAATTCTCCAAAGAATTCCTGCTTCTTTCAGGAACAGATCATTATTCACAAATTCTAAGCATGTACCTAAGAAAATATGACTATGGTTACAATAGGGAAAGAAGATAGCGGGTGTTTTGGCAGCTAGAGAGAGCTTCTCCTGCTCCTCTCTCCCCGTGTGAAGAAGTAGCATAATGAAGCAAGGCCTCCAGCTGTTTCGGTTCCTCAGGACATCAATTAAGCCACGTATTTCCGAAATCTGTTTCCATTCCTCAATTATATGCATTTTTTGGATACACATTTATCACCCTCTAAATCACATTCCAATTATGCTGAGGAGGATGGAGAGAGCATGAAATCTAAGCCCAAGCCCCCTTGTTGGTTAAAAAATAAGTGGCTCTCATACCACTCATGCTGATACTTCCATAAATATTGTACTAATTTAACATTGCTCTGGACCTTCAATTTTGGCAATGACACCTGCCATGTTTCCACTTACATGGTATCATTGTCAAGATTCCTAATATGTATTGTTCCTAGGGGAAAGGCTTCAATAACACTTTTATAATATAAAAGAGGAAGGCAAAATCAAATATTAAAATGGTAATTAATTCTACACTTCAAATTTCATGAAATTGTAATTGCATATTAATAACTACAAGTAGCTTTGGGCCTAATGAAAGAATTTAATTTTTATGATGAAGAAAGATTGTTTCCAGAAATAATCTTTTGCGCTGTGGTCAAACTAGCGTCAGTTACCTTAATAGTCAAGGTGTTTAATCTGTCATTCTAGGCAACTCCAGTCGTTATGGCAGAACATGTATCTTCAAGTAAAGATTGCATACAAAGTCTCATGAGAACACAGGAGTTTATAATTCCACAAAATATTCTTCTGACAGTAGACAGCTCTTGTAAAAAATGTAACTGGAAAAAATTATTGGCCTAATTTTTATCTACCACAACAACCTAATTTTCACTCCTGAAGTGACCTATTAAATCCAGGGAGAAATATGGAAGTTCCTTTTAAGGCAGAGATAGAAGAAAAGACACAGAGAAAGGCTTTTTGTGCAACTAAACCAGGAAGCATAACTTGGAAACTTGATACAGTTCAAAGATTGAGGCTAGGCTGAAAGAGTGAAGTTACAACAATAATGGTTTGTTTCTAATTTCTTGAAACCAAATCCCTTTGTACCTCTTCAGTGAGGGCCACTGTACCCTCCAATATATGTACTATAGTCTTCCCTTGGCTCTGGGATCAACCTGGCACCGAGAAAGGCAATCAAGAATTATTCCTGGGGTGCCTGGGTGGCTCAGTCGGTTAGGCACCCGGTACCCCACATCGGGTTCTGTGTTCAGTGGGGTTGGAGATTCTCTCTCTCCCTCTGCCCCTCCCCATGCTCACACTCTCTCTCTCTCAAATAAATTTTTTTTTTAAAAAAAGAATTATTCCTAGTCCTAAAATTTAGCATCTTAACTTTAAGGCTAATGGTTATGTAATTGTTACAGACATTATCAGACCTAGTAATGGAATTCTTTAATATTCCATTCTGTGATATCATGTTCCACCTTGTGCAAATAGTATAGAGATCCAATTCTGGTCTTGCTACCTATAAGCTGTGTGACTTCAGGAAAATCCCAAGCCCTTTGAATCTTAAGTTTACCATCAGTGTAATGAAGCTACTAGTACTACTTCTTGTGTTCACATACAGAATCAGATGAATGCAGGTGAAAAATCTGTTAAAAAAAAAGGTCATATTAAAAGGATAGGAATTTCTACAACCTCAGAGAGCTTATATACATTCAGCATTCATTCACTCAAAACATGCTGAATACTTTGTATGAGTCAGGCTCTGATTTGTTTGGTGTGGTTAAACAGTAAACAAAACAGACTAACAGCCTTGTCGTCATGAAGCTTACCTTTTAATTTAGAAGGTAGTGTGACAATAAACAAGTAAAGGTGATTTCAGGGAGTAGTGCTCTATGAAAAGAAGAAAATGACAGAAAGAGAGGGATCCAGATTAGATAAAGTGCTCATTACTGAAATGAATAGATAGATAGATAGATAGATAGATATAGATATCTGTACATATATTTCTATGTGTGTGTGTATATATATATACATATATATATAATATGCATACTATATGTACTATATAATACAAGGGGAAATTGTATGCAAAATATTTAGAGAGCCTAAAGATGAGCCCTGGTGTAGTCTAGCACTTAAGTTAGCAGAGAAAGAAAAAATAGCTAATACGACTGAGAGAAAGCTAGTGGGACAGGATGAAATCCTGATTGGGAGGATGACAGGGAAATTAAACAGAAATTCTTTAAATACTTCAGAAGGAGTCATTTCATAGAAAAGTCTAAGCGATGCTGAAAGGTAGAGTAAATGAGGAGAGTGATATATATTTGGGGTAATTTTTTTTCTTTTTCTACTTTTATTGGGATTGTTTTAAATTCATTTATCCATTTACAGAGAACTGATACTTTTATATTCAAAACTCGACACTGAATATCCTTATTCCAAAACAGAATGTTTTCTTTTTCATTATTTCAGATAGCATTTCATGTTCCCCAATAGTCTTTTAAAGTGTTATTTATATATACATTTCATATTTGAACTTTATTTGCCTCTGTTAAAAATGGATTGTTATGCCTATATTCCTACAAACAAAAGTCCTCTTCATCAATCTGTCAGGTCCCCTTGTTCCAGAATTATGCCTGCAAACTCTAAGAGTCTGAATTTGCGGCAGGTAAGCTGATTTAGGGACTAATCTGGAGAACCTCATTAAATATATGACTACATAGAAAGAGATATTTTCCTTGAAACTAGACTCAACCCTCATTTCTGTCCACAAAACATCCTTGAAAATCACTGTGAGTGTCTTGGAAAAGAAGAGAGGGGATAAACTGTGGTCTCTAAAAACAAATGCAACTCAGAAGTAAACTTAACAATGGGATCTAGAGATATTTCATGGTGTTTAATGTGAAATAAAGCCCTTTGAATCTGGAAGGCCAAGGATGTTAAGATAGCAGGAAAACAACAGAACAAAAGCACAAAAAACATGCAGTAACAAGCTCCCAGGGTAGTCCTTAACTCAAGTTTTAATAACATATGGAAAAGGCTCAGCTCAGAAGAAAACTATAATAATTTCTAATTGCTATCTGGGAAAACATCATATAGTTTGATTTAAAAAAAACACTAAAATAAAACTGTTTCATTATTCTTTTAAATAAATTAAATTAATTGTACTTATTTTTACATTACATAAACTAGTTTTGTTGGAGTGGCCATATGCCCAGATTTGGGAAAAAACAAACAAACAAACAAACAAAGAATACAAACCACTTTTCTGGCTTTTTTATAGACAGGTAAGGCATAAGACTCAGTAATGGCCACCGCATTGTATGTTAAATTTGTTAGGTTGAGTTTTTAAAAATCCTTTAAAAGGTATCCAGGCTCAACTCAGTGGGTCTCTCTCTCTCTTTCTCTTTTTTCTTTTGCACTTCCTCTTCTTTCCATCCCAAATGTAGGTATAATGGCTACAGCTGGAGAAGCTAGAAAGGAATACAGAGGCCTCAGCCCTAAATACCCTTGAAACCGTAGCCAAGAAGGCCTTAACATTCCCCTCAATTGCCTAAACTTTAGACAGGTTTCTTCCTGTCTAAAATGTGTAGTTGCAGGGGCGCCTGGGTGGCGCAGTTGTTAAGTATCTGCCTTCGACTCAGGGCGTGATCCTGGTGCTCCGGGATCGAGCCCCACATCAGGCTCCTCTGCTGGGAGCCTGCTTCTTCCTCTCCCACTCCTCCTGCTTGTGTTCCCTCTCTCGCTGGCTGTCTCTCTCTCTGCCAAATAAATAAATAAAATCTTTAAAAAAAAAAGTGTAGTTGCAAATTATTTCTCTGCCCCTCTAAAACATATATAAGTCTCTTCTTGACAATTTTATGAGTCTGGGGGGATGCCTTTCTCAAGGAACTGAGAAGCATCTCTTCGAAATATAAAGGTAGAAGGCAGATAGCACCCCCATCTTCCAGTCTCTGTGGAAGAATAGTGTTATGAGTTAGTTGGACAGTTATGTAGTCAGGGCCA
The DNA here is from genome assembly GCF_017311325.1 of Ursus maritimus. NCBI lineage: Eukaryota > Metazoa > Chordata > Mammalia > Carnivora > Ursidae > Ursus > Ursus maritimus. The sequence continues at coordinate 3,995,508 of NW_024424564.1, read as the reverse complement.
GCGTCCCCAACAAGAAAATATGAAGTCAGGATAGCTAAGATAAAACAGCCCTGACATCCTGTTTTGCAGCTTAGACAGGACTGCACTAAATTCTACTTTGCAGCCTTTGCAGAAATGACTTCTGCAAAATGTCCTAAAATAAGACAATTAACCAGAAAAGCATTTGTCAATATCATGGGCAAGGGGCAGTTAAGACCGAAGCCCCCAGATGTCAGCAAAGACCATCGGCACATGGACATTAACCTAATAGGTAGACAGATACGTGACCAAAGCCCTGATTGGCACAACTCAGCATGCCCTGATTGCTTAAGATTGTTCTGCAAAAGAGCTCACAAAACCCCCTAAACTTAGAAACTCTGAGGGCAACTCTCTTGGGCCCACCTCTCTCTCTGGGAGCTTTATACTACTGCTCAATAAACTTTGCTTTGCTGCCCACCACTCTTGGTCTGGTCTACCTCTTCACTTTTTGAAGTGGTGTGACTGAGAACCGTGGGCACTAAGGGGACACAAATCCTGTAACAGTAGGAGCATAACTGCAGTGGGTTTCTTATTCCAGATAGTAAAACTGCCTCCTGTCATGAAGATAAGAGAAAGTTCATTATTCCTGCGCATATGTAGCTAGTTAACAAACACAGGTAGCCCACAATCCTCCCACCTAGCTCTTAAGAACTTTCCTGCTTTTGTTTGGGTGGAATTGAGTTCAGTATCTCTTCCCTACTGTGATACTATGGGAATGATGAGGTGGTAGAATATAGGTGAGGTTCAAGGGGGTGGAGTCCGGAGCCGACAACCAAGAAAGAATTCTTGAGGCGTCTTTGGTGCAAAATGGTGGGTTATTAAAGCACGGGGACAGGACCCGTGGGCAGAAAGAGCTGCTGCCCCGGGTTGCGAGAGGTAGCTGATTATATACCATGGGGTTGGGGGAGGAAAGGAAAAAGGGAGGTTGAGAAAGGACTTTCATATGTCCAAGAAGACTCGCAGGACACTGGAGGCCTTGCTATTGTCAAGTTAAGGTCATTGACCCCTCTAGAAGGTGTTAATAGTAAAATAGTTGGGAGCTTCCCTGGAGAATGTTACTTTCCTCCTATCACGCGTCCTTATCAATGGGTTGAGGGTCCGGAAAGAAATTCCGTTTTATTTACATTTCCTTCTGCCTCAGCTTCCGTCAATTTTATGGAGGGGATGGTAATGTTAGGGCTTCAGGAAACTGAATTATGGGTCTCTGGAAGTTAGGCTATTGATAAGAAAGCTTCTTCCTTGTAAATCACTACGACATGTGTAAACTGAGGGAGACCCAGGCCTCCCAAGATTGTGATCTCTGTCAGTTATTCATTTGTTTTTTCCTTTCCCTAGTTTTAGGGCTCCAGGAGTGCCGAGGAATGTCACATACATGGGTGTCAGCTTCTGCTTTGTCTTCAGCCAGCCTTCTGTTCCTCATCAGGAACAAAATTGACTTTTACTTATTCATCTCACCCAGCAGATATTTTCTTTTCTTTAACAGTTGCTACCCGAACCTCAGATGCCTATCCCTGGATTTATTTGTTCTTTGAAAGAAAATTAATCTCAGTTTTATTCCGATTACCGTTATTTGTGAAAATCTCATCCCTAATTGATACATAATTCTCTAAGAAAGTCAGAAATTTTAAGACTGAGTCATAGGTTATAACCACTTGAAGTTCAGTCTTTTTAGGCACATATAACTAGAGAGGAAAAAAAAAAGGAAGAGAAAAGACGAAAATACAATGCAAGTATTGAACTAAGATTGACAATCAATCCAAGTAAAATTATTATTTTTTTAAATAGTGGAGGTAGGGGGATGCCTGGATGGCTCAGTCAGTTAAGCATCCTATTCTTGATTTAGGCTCAGGTCAGGATCTCAGAGTCCTGAGATCTAGCCCGGCTTCTGGTTCCACACTCAGAGGGTCTGCTCGGCCTTTTGCACAACCCTCCCCCCCTTACACTCTCTCTCTCTGTCTCATAAATAAATAAATAAATAAATAAATAAATAAATAAAATCTTAATAAAAATAGTGAAGGTAGGGAGGATTAGGCTTTCTACAGTGAACTTTAACTCCTACTATCTCAAAATAATTTAGAAATTTACTTTTTCAGAAAACTAAATTTTTGTTGAGGGTTGTCTTGTGTTCTAATAGAGAAAAAGACAATTATTTGTCATGTATCACAAAATATTTTAAAAAACTGAAAAAGCAAGTAAGATATCAGTTAGTTAGTTTTACTTTGCTTACTGTTTACATATGCCTGTCCAATAAAAGTGCAGAGAATCTTGTGTAAGGAAAACACTAGCACCCAACTATTAGTCATTCAGAAGGGAAATACAGAAAAGCAATGCCATACCTAATTACATTAGCTAAGTGTTGCTGTCTGGATTTATCTAGCTGTTGTAATTTAATCAGAGCTAAATGAGATCATCGTTTAATTAAAATTGAAACTAATTAATTGTTCCAATTGTTGTTTCTATGAAAGATGCAATTTCTTAACAAAGCCACTGCGATGAAGTAAAGAGATTCACTTAGAACATTGCCTTAGGACCATCGCTCTGAATTGAAGTCATTCACAATATAATCATCTTACTTTGGATTAACATACAATGTTGAAGAGAAAATATTTACTTTAAGTATCAGGCCTTCTAACTATAATATTTCCTAAAACAAGAAAGTTATTTATTTCCTAAAATAACTTTTTGAAGGAATAGAATGGGAACTAAAACAACTAAAGAATTTTGATTTAAAAAAGTTACTCACCTCCTATTTATTCTTTGACCCCAAATGGTCTGACTTCCACTGTGCTGACATTGCTCGTAAATATGTTTTTTCTTTTTCCTTTTAGAAAATATTTCTGTTAGTTGACTTGATCAATCTTTCTACCTGGTTTACCTGATTTCTGTTATACTATCCTGTCCTGGTTTTTCTTCCACTAACTCTGCTCTGTTTAGGCATCGTTCGTCCTAATCCACTGAACGTATGTCACTTCTATCATTTCTACTGTTAAATAATGGGGTGCATACTGAGGGTGTGGACGAGAGAGGGGTCAGGATTTGGGTGCATGCCTGACATATGTAGCAGTTTGAGCAAAGCCAGGATGATACTTACTAGCATGTTTGGGAATCTACAAGCAGTTCCAGCTAGAAGAAAGCCCTGATTTAGAAACAAAGTTAAAAACAATAGTTTTACCCTTTTATGCCTTTGTTTCCTCTTCAATAAGTTGAAAAAATTGACACTATTTCTATGACCAAAAATAAAACATACAATTCTTGCTCTATTTTTCTGGACCACATCTCATTATCATTTCACTATCCTTTTGCATTCTGAGATCAAGCTTGCCCTTCCATGTCACCTGGATGACAAGGCAACCAAGAGAAATGTGACTTAAGACAGAATTGCCTCACTCTCCACTCCGCATGAGTGCTCCAGTCCCGTGTACCTTGGTGGAAATGCGATATTCTTTCTTAAGTTTAGCTCACCAAAGCATCAGTGTCCATAGTGTGGATGAGAAAAATAAGGAGCTTGACTCATGAACCTTAAAGGCATGGCTGGACTATCTTTGTATAATCACTCGTCCCTGGCTAAAACGGGGGACTTGTTGAAAATTGCTTTTGGCTAAATGTCAGCCTGTCCAAGTGAGATAAGTTTTTTTTTTTCTTTTTTAAAGAAAAATATTCAAACATAATATAAAACATCAACATTCTCAAGTTAGAGAATGCTTTAGGATGTAGAAGTCTTTTTCTCCCTCTATGATTTCTATTCAAGCCACTGAGTGTATTCACAGCCCAGAGGGAAGGAAGAAATACACTGATGTCAGAATCCCAAGAAGGCTTTTGCCCTTAATTCGTATGCAGTCTTTGGGCTCACTTCAGCCTTTCAGAGACTCAACAGCTCCTCTCTTTTGTTCAGGTTGTGGCTGTCTGAGGGATAGAGGAGTTGCAGCTAAAACATACACCTAAAAATACACCGGAGGAGAATCAATCTAATCACATTTCTGATACCAAATGGCTTTGTGATCTTAGACAATTATACTACCTTTAAGAGCGTTTCCTCATCTCTGAATGAGAGGGATGAATAAATCATCTCAAAGGCACCTTCTATTATTTAATATTTTTTTGCTTTTTATTCCAGAATGCACAGAAAGTGTGTGTGTGTGTGTGTGCTGTAATTTTGTCCATACTGGGGTAGTAGCTGGTAATAAAGAGACAAATAAAATTTATCTCCTGCTTCCAAAGAGTCCACGTTGTAATGGGAGAACAATGAGCAACATAGGTCCTCCTAGAGGTTACTTTTTTTTTTTTTAAAGGGGGGAGGGCAAAGAGGTGGGAGGGGCAGAGGGAGAGGGAGAATCCCAAGGAGGCTCCACACCCACGACCAGTCTGACTCAGGGCTCAATCTCAGGACCCTGAGATCCTGGCCTGAACCAAAATCAATAATCAGGCACTTAACTGACTGAGCCACCCAGGCGCCCCCTAGAGGTTACTTTTAAACAGACTTCATATTATATGGTTAGTGTACGGTTACACATCCAATAAGAAAAAGTGGGAATACAAAGACAGTTATAAAATTCCCTATCCTTTAGCAGTGTATTGCCCAATGGAGGATACAACATGTAAACAGATAAATTCAGTATGGAGTGACATTTTCTAGGATACAGGTATACACAAACTGCAGTAACATATACATGACAGCTATATTCCCCAAATTAGATGGTCTAGGAAGATAGAACCTGAAGCTGTGGTTTGAGTCAAAGCATAAATTTATAATACCAATTATTTCTTAGGGAAAAATTCTCCAGAAAATGAAAAACAAATAACACTCAAATATTTGTTAGGCCATTGAACTACAGCTCAATGAGCTAAAGCAGGAGAGACTTGTTTCTTCTTAGTAACCATATAAATACACAGTCAAACATATACATATGTGTTTTTATTTAGGTATTGAATACATTACTCCAGACACTAGACGTAGTGCTCAAAAGTAGCATAGGTCTTTATTAAACTTATAGTTCTGGAGGGGGGGTACGAATAGAAACCAAGTAAGCAACTAATAAATATAAAATTGTAAGTTATGGTTACTGTTATATAAAAATCAAATAAAGTGTCTTGATAGAAAACACTGAATGGGACAAGCAACTAATTTTAGCTTGGTGGCCCACAAATCTCCCTGAGGAGCTTACCCTTAAGCTAAGACTTGAAGGAGGAGTTCTCTGTAGACAGTAAAAACTGATGTCTGCGTCATAGCATAAAGGAATGTGTTAAATAGCAATGAAAAAGGGAGGGCAAAACATCTAGAACACTGTTTCTCAACTTACTATTCTGGAAGAGATAAAGCACTTCATCGAGAAATTTTTGCTAAGGATAAAACAAAACAAAACAAATAACTGAACATAGTTAAGTGTTTGGTTATATTCAAATGACTTATCTATTGATCTATGAAATATCATTTGATAACTGGTAAGCAGTCCATCCATGGACAAGTCCCCTTGTCTAGACTACACGAGATATAGAAAATAAAATGTGTGAAGGTCTTTAGAGAAGACTTTGGCATGCTCCCTGAGCAGACAATGACCGCCAAGTCCAGGGTGTAGCAAGTTTGGTGGGTGAGTGGATGAGAGCATGAAGGGGTCAGATTTCTCATCACTCAGTTGGACATATTATGAAGTCTGTATTTGTTTTTATATATAACCAGAAAGAACTGTTTTCAGAGGGGAATTATATGTTCCAATTCATAGCTTTTGTAAAAAAAAAATGATTATTTTGTTGGCAACCTTCTCTGCCACAACTAGCATAGGTTCTTAATTATTTCTGCTGAGGTTTATTCACTTCATTGATCAACTTCATTGATACAGATAACTAAAAATTAACCAATCTTCAAAAGCTTGTGCCAAAAACAGATATCTAATAAAACTGATATGAACAAATATCATACAGTAATAATCACATATAAGGAGTGAATTTATGAAACATATATTTGAGTAAAATTTTAAAAAATGCCTTCTACTGTTTATAGCCGAGGTATTCAAGTTTAAATGAAGAAATTGAGAAAAAATACCTGCAAGAGTATAATCTGCCACATTTGTTCCCAGTGATAATTTCCCTGACCACTAAATTTTGTGGAAGTGCTTACATAAGCAATCTCAGACAGAGATATGATCAGAGGAGGAAGTAGGGCATTCTTTGCTGTGCTTCCGCTTTAAAATATTTTTTTGAGAATTTTTCAGGGAATGTTTTGTCAAGGGAGAGTTAATCTCAAGAAGTATGTCAATTGAACAGTTAAAACAAATATCAAAGAGAATTAAATAAGCAATTACATTAAATAAACATTAAATTTAAATTACATTAAATTCTCATTTAGTCATTAAAACTGTTAAGATAGAATTTCCCAAAGGGCTTAGGTATCCAAGTTATTTGCAAGATTTTGAATAAAGGGACAAAAATTTGGAAGGAAATCACACTGAACCCTAGCATGTGGGTTTCTTTTTTCTTTTCTTTTTTCAAAAGATTTTATTTATTTGAGAGAGAAGGACAGGGATAGTGGCAGAGATAGTGAGAGACAGCACAAGTGGGGAGGAGAGGGAGAAGCAGCCCCCCCCCCACCCCAGCAGGAAGCCCGATGTGGGGCTCAATTGCCAGACCCTGGGATCATGACCTGAGCTGAAGGCAGACGCTTAACTGACTTGAGTCACCCAGATGGCCCTGAGGGTTTCTTTTATTATTATTATTATTTTAATTTTTATTTCAGAGGGAGATGGCGGCGGGGGCTGGGGGAGGAGGCAGAGGGAGAGAGAGTTTTAAGCAGACTCTGTGCTGAGCACAGAGCCTGAGGTGGAGCCTCTGATCTCCTGACCCTGAGATCATGACCTGAGCCGAAACCAAGAGTTAGACACTCAACCAACTGTGCCACCCAGGGACCCCAAGCATGTGGGTTTCTGAAAATGTTGGTCACACCATCCAATCCCACTAAAGAGTCTATTAATTAAATATGAACAAAGATACAATAATTTTATAAGTAGACAAATTGTACTTAATCACCTAATTTTACTGACATTTTATTTTTCTCTCAAAAGGTAGAAGGAGCAAGTCAGGCAACTGTCACTTGGACATAGATAATATTAATAAGAAAAAAACAAATGAACATTAGAAGACCTGGCAAAAGTATGTGTTGCTTAAATGTGTGTTAAGTGATTGAATTGGGTGGTGATCTGGTAGTTACCCAAATCATACAAAATGGCAGGTAGCAACTTACAACAGGAGAGGACGAAAGTCCAAAAAGTGTCAGACACAACCCTCTAAATGTATAGTGGATTTATTCTGGTATTCAGACCTGTGAGTACATCATTTCATATTGAATAATTACAGAAGAAAGAGACTACTACTTACAATTCCTCTAATGTTAAAATTTACTTAAACTTTTTGAGACTCACATTTTTTATTTATAAAAAAGAAAAGAAAATATTTAACTCAAAGGACTGTTGTAAATATATACATATACACAAGACACACATAACTTGTGTGTGTACACACCTACACCCACACATGCATACCGATCCTAGAAACTTGTAAGTTCTTAACAAATAAAAACTACCACTTTCTTAAATTATAAACTCTAAATTAATAAATTTATTTTCTATTTTAATCAGCGTTACTTTTGGCTTGAATCTGAAATTGGGTTTTGGCCATAAATTCAATACTCAATTCCAGCTTCTCAATTCATAACACGATTTGAAGCAGAGATTCTTTTAACCTCCACCATGGATAGCCAGTCCAAATGACTATAAGTCTACCCCAGTTACTGGTTTACTTTCCTGTTCTCCACTATAATCACATCCCTGTCCTGAATACTGACCCAGTTGATGAGGGACCAGTTAATCTGCCTTGTACTTATGAAACCTCTGTCCTCAGGGACTGGATTCTATCTGTGTCCCCCAGCTACCGATGAGGCCCTTTTTAAAAGCACAATGTTGACATTTAATGGAAAAGTAGTTGATACGGACCAGAAATTCCTGCTAAAATTGTATCCTAAAATTTTTCCTTTTCCTCTAATCTCTCCCTTTAATAGGATAGTGAATCTAGATTTTTCTTACACAGGAGATACCACTCTTACAGGAAAGAATCCTTGTATCATCTTGAAAATAATCCTGTGTAAATATTCAGATATATTCATATAGAACACTTAGGTAGTATTCACAAAGACAATCAAATGGATAGAATTAACTGGATAATAATTAACTGTTTATGTAATCAACATTATTGCTAACCTGTAAATAAGTGACTGTGAGTGAATGATGATTAGGAGAAGGTAATTGTCAGGTTAATAAAATAAAAATCATAAAATCACTTATGTAAACAGGTCTAATCTCAACACTGAGCATTAAGTGCTCATTTATACTCCATTTTCTACTGCTGCAGAATATATATTACCAAACTTCTACTATGAAGAGCCAATTATGTATTTACAAGTGTACCTGTAATTTTACATTAATAAAAATGTAAGTAGTTTTGTATTCTTTATTGTTTTTGGAAGCAATAATCTTTATTATGACAGAAAAGCTTCAAGTTTCCTGAGGGCACAGAGCCTGGCATATAGTTGATATCTCAGATATTCATGTTTTTTCCTAGCTTTTCCTGTGCTTCATTACAAATGTATTTCTTATTATGGAAAATTATTTTATTTTTGATTTATTTATTTGAGAGAGAGAGCACAAGTAGGAGGGGCAGGGAGAGGGAGATAGAATCTCAAGCAGATTCCTTGCTGAGCACAGAGCCCAAGGTGGCTAGATCTCACATGGACCCTGAGATCACGACTTGGATACTTTGAAGTATGAGAAACATGGCATAGAGATATTTATTGAGATTAAACAGTGAATTACTAAATTTGTCCACCTTTCCATCACTTACCTAGCATAGAAAAAATGTGAAATTTTATTGAGGTTGATTGAAAAAGTTTTATATCTAAGGTTTCTAAATTCTACATTTTCTAAATTCCAGATTTTTGTCTAGTTACAATAACTAAAACTTGATTTAACATTTACAAAGTACAATTTGGAAAGGGAAAAAATAGATTTAATCCCTTTATAGTCTAAGAATGACATGATATTTTCGTTCTTCTTAGCATGCAGGAGTTTCAAGTTGATAAGATTATAGAACATGATAAAAATCATATAGCATATGGCATTGACTTGGAAAGTCATAAAATATGAAAATAAATAATAGTTTAGTAAGTTTTTTGGATAGAATTGAATGGGAAAGGAGCAAACAGAGGGTACTTCTCTATTTAATTTCTCAGATGCATTGAGTATTAATCTCTGGCCTAAGAGAACTATGCTTACAAGACTTTGTGCCTCTGTAATTTCTGCTGCTCTTCCCCTTCTTCATCCCTATATCATAAGTGAATGTGAAGAAATATGGCAGATTTTTGTGATAATATATGCAATTCAGAAGACAATATTTGGAATAGTTGATATTTTTGGAACAGTTTAATATTATTTGAAAAAGATGAAATTAGATATACACCAAAGGAAAATTAGCAACAAAATTTAAATAAAAATGAAGTCATAAAAATATTCAATCAAAAATTAGCCTTTCAAAGGGAAAAAAGATAAAATAACAGAACTAAAAAGATCACAGATTTTATTAAAAAAAATTTTAAGATCATAGATTTTAATCTAGTTGTATGAATTATTACAACAAATGTAAACAGTCTGAATTTACCAATTAAAAGACAGTAATTGACCAATGGGATTAAAACAGAGGGTCCTACTTTTATGCTGGCAATAATAACCTCACTTTAGATATGAATAATAGGCCAAAAACAAAATAATGGGAAAAAACAGTATGGAGACACCAAATCTAGAGAAAGCTGACATGGCTATTTTGCTATTAGAAAAAATACATACTTCAGATCAAGGAAGATTACACAGGATAAACATTACAAAATGGTCAAGTGTTCAGTTTATCAGGGAGATATAACAATCCCCAAATCATTTATGGACTGAACAAATGAGTTTCAGAATACATGTGGGATACAAGTGAAATAATAAAAAGACTATAGGCAAATCCACAAGTGTAGTGGGAACAATTAGTAATTGATCACAGAGTATCAGTTAGACTATAGTAGACTTCATCCCACAAAAGCAGAATATACACTTTTCAAAGGCCCGTGGAACATCTGCAAAGCTATAAAACAACCAAAGATAATAGAGCACATTTGGAAGAATTCAAATCATGCAAAGTATATTTTTAGAATGTAATTAACAGGTATCTGGAAAACTGTTAAATATTTAAAAATTAAACAGTACATCTATGAATAACCTATGGGTTATTAGAAAATAGAAAATTAGGATTGAATAATTATATATGTATATATATTTAATTTAAGCTTCCAATATGTATATATATTTAATTTAAGCTTCCAATAAAGGAAATAATATAGCAAAGAGCAGAATCAATAAAATTTAAATAAATTATTAAAATATATATTTAAGCCATCAAGTTTGTAGTGATTTGTTATAGCAGCGTTAGGAAACCACTATATGGTGTATTCCAATAATCGATTTTTTCAGGTGTTAAGCTAACCTTATATTCCTTGGGTAAATCTCACGTGTCCATCTTGTATAATAATTTTTATATATTGTTTTTCAGTTCCCTAGTATTCGTGGAGCATTTGTGTCTATATTCATAAAATATATTGGTCTGTGCTTTTCTTTTTTTGGTGGTTGTTTTTTTTAAAGATTTTATTTATTTATTTGACAGAGAGAGAGACAGCCAGCAAGAGAGGGAACACAGGCAGGGGGAGTGGGAGAGGAAGAAGCAGGCTCCCAGCAGAGGATCCTGATGTGGGGCTTGATCCCAGGACTCTGGGATCACCCCTGAGCCAAAGGCAGGTCTGTGCTTTTCTTTTTCTTTCTTTTTTTTTTTTTTATAATGATTTTTTATTATATTATGTTAGTCACCATACAGTACATCCCCGGTTTTCGATGTAAGGCTCGATGATTCATTAGTTGTGTATAACACCCAGTGCACCATGCAATATGTGCCCTCCTTACTACCCATCACCGGCCTATCCCATTCCCCCACTCCCCTCCCCTCTGTAGCCCTCAGTTTGTTTCTCATAGTCCACAGTCTCTCATGTTTCATTCCCCCTTCTGATTACCCCCCTTTCTTTATCCCTTTCTTCCCCTACTGATCATTCTAGGTCTGTGCTTTTCTTGAGTCATCTTTGTCTAATTTTGTTATCAGGGTAATACTTGCCTCATGAAATAAGTTGGGAAATATTCTCTCCTCTTCTACTGTTTGGAAGAGTTTGTGAAGGATTATTGTAAATTATTCTTTGTATATTTGGTAGAATTCACAAATAGAATCACCTGCACCTGGAATTTTCATTGTGGGTAGTTTTAGCTTTGTTTTGTTTTCCTGTACTTTTATGTCTTTCTAGGCATCTGTCCACTGCATCTAAATTATCTAATTTGTTGGCATTTAATTGCTCATACCCTTCTCTTATATTTATTTTTTATTGCTGCAAGTTCAGTAGCAATGTTACCCCTTTCTTTCTTGATTTTAATAATATGAATCTTTTTTGTTCTTGGTCAGTCTAGCTAAAAGTTTGTCAATTTTGTTGATACTTTCAAAGACCTAATTGTTGAGTTTTAAATTTTTTCTCTGTTAGTTATCTATAATTCATTAATTTACACCCAAATCCTTACTATTTCCTTTCTTGTACTTCCTTTGGGCTTAGTATGATCCTGTTTTTCAGTGTCTTAGTGTGGAAATTAGTTTATTGATTTAAGACCTTTCTTCTTTTTTAAATGATTTTTTAAATTTAAATTCAATTAACAAATACTGTATTATTAGTTTCAAGGTAGAGTTCAGTGATTCATCAGTTGTAATAACACCCAGTGCTCATACATCATGTGCCCTCCTTAATGCCCATCATTCTGTTATCCCATCCTCGCACCCACTTCCCTCCAGCAACCCTCAGTTTGTTTCCTATGATTAATAGTCTCTTTTGATTTTTCTCCCTCTCTAATTACTTCAGATTAGCATAATACCCTCTAGTTCCATCCATGTTGTTGCAAATGGCAAGATTTCATTCTTTTTGATGGATGAGTAATATTCCATTGTATATATACACCACATCTTCTTTATCCATTCATCTGTCGATGGACATCTGGGCTCTTTCCATAGTTTGACTATTGTGGACATTCCTGCATTAGGGTGCAGGTGGCCCTTCAGATCACTATATTTGTATCTTTGGGGTAAATACCTAGTAGTGCAATTGCTGGGTCATGGGATAGCTCTACTTTCAACTTTTTGAGGAACCTCCATATTGTTTTCCAGAGTGGCTGCACCACTTTGCATCCCCACCAACAGTGTAAGAGGGATCCACTTTCTCTGCATCCTCACCAACATTTGTTGTTTCCTGACATGTTAATTTTAGCCATTCTGACTGGTGTGAGGTGGTATCTCATTGTGGTTTTGATTTGTATTTCCCTGATGCCAAAGGATGATGAGCATTTTTTCATGTGTCTGTTGGCCATTTGTATGTCTTTGGAGAAATGTCTGTTAATGAAAGAAATTAAGGAAGACATAAAGAAATGGAAAACATGCCATGTTCATGGATTGGAAGAACAAATATTGTTAAAATGTCTTGCTTCCCAGAGCAATCTATACATTCAATGCAATCCCTTTCAAAATACCATCAACACTTTTCACAGAGCCGGAACAAATAATCCTAAAATTTGTACGGAACCAGAAAAGACCCCAAAGAGCCAAAGGAATGTTGAAAAATAGAAACCAAAGCTGGTAGCATCACAATTCCGGACTTCCTGCTGTGATCAAGACAGTATGGTACTGGCACAAAAACAGACACATAGATCAATGGAACAGAATAGAGAACCCAGAAATGGACCCTCAACTCTATGGTCAACTCATCTTCAACAAAGCAGGGAAGACTATCCAGTGAAAAAAAAGACAGTCTCTTCAACAAAGAGTGTTGGGAAAATTGGACAGTCACATGTAGAAGAATGAAACTAGACCACTTTCTTACACCATACACAAAAATAAATTCAAAATGGATGAGAGACCTAAATATGAGACAGGAATCCATCAAAGTCCTAGAAGAGAACATAGGCAACAACCTCTTTGACCTCAGCTGCAGCAATTCTGGATAGACACATCTCCAAAGGCAAGGGAAACAAAGGCAAAAATGAGCTGTTAGGATTTCTTCAAGATAAAAAGCTTTTGCAGAGCAAAGGAAACAGTCGACAAAACCAAACAACAATCTACAGAATGGGAGAAGATATTTGCAAATATTTTATCAGATAAAGGGTTAGTATCCAAAATCTACAAAGAACTTATAAAACTCAAAGCCCAAAGAGCAAATAATCCAGTCAAGAAATGGGCAAAAGATCTTTGTTCTGAATCAATGTAAATATTTACAGCTATATATTTCCCTCTAAATACTGCTTTAGCTGACTTCCATAGGTTTTGGTATATTGTGTCTTTTGTTTATTTCAAATTATTTTCTAATTTACAAGTGTATTATTTAATTTCCACATATTTGAAATTTCCCAGATCTTCCTGATATTAATTTCTAATTTTACTACATTATGGCCAGAGAACATAATTTGTATTTTATTCCTTTTAAATTTGTTGAAGCTTTTTTATGTTCTCACATATCATCTATCCTGGAGAACATTCTGTGCGCACTTGTTAAGAAAATATATTCTGCTGTTTTGGGTGTAGTGTTCTACAGATATCTGTCAGGTCTAGTGGGCTTATAATAATGCATTTTTAGTATAAGACTGAAATACAGAGTTGTAGAATTTTCCAGAAATACTATCCTGACAATGTCTCTTTCAATGTTAATGTTTTCTTATACTCAGGGACTGTGTTTTATTCTTCTTTTCCTTCCTAACTATCATAGTAAACATATTTATTATGGTTTAAGGGAATTACTTTATTTTTATGTCTTCCAATTGCTTATTAAGTACCTTAACTATAAAATCAAGGACCAAGGTATATACATTAAAATGCAGCTAAATTATTTAATGTTAATTGTAGTTAGTTGGTGTAAGGTTGAACACTCATGGTAAATGATTCTTGTGGCTCATTTCCAAAACCCTTTAATCTTCATGCTTACAGGACCAAATATTCTTTAATTCAATAAATTTTGAAATATAATTGAAAATAAATTTATATTAATTGCTCTTTAACATAATGCAAACTTCAGGAACTGTAAAATTAAACAGGCTACTAGAGATAGCAGAAAGTAAAAGAGCAAAGACAAAAAAATACAGTAAAATAGATTGGCAAGTCCCTGTAAAATTGCTGCATGCACAGAACTTTCCAAATTAGACGTCATAGTCTTAGGATAATATATCTGCAACTGCTGACTTAAAGGACATTAGTTCAGGGCTTTATGGATATTTATATCTTCTACAAAAATTATACTTTTTAAAATTAAATGTCATCAAAACATACCACAGATGTATTTTCTTTTGAAAAGTGAAGCCCAATGATTTAAGACAGAATTTACTTCTTTATTAAGAGAAATTTTCTCAGTAAAAAAGGCATTTCCTGAGCTTATTGAAAATAACTTCAATCTACATAAGATATCTTTCCTAATATACTAAAATCTTAGTGAATTATTATACTATGGATAGTAAATACGAATATGTAAGTAAACTTTCACAATATTTCCGAATGACTTAGACTAAATTTTAGGCATTCTAAATAGATAAGATATTTTTTCCCCTTAATCTTTAAATTAAAATTCAATTTGTAATGTGAAAGTCACTTTTCATAATAAATATCTGTTGTGCACAGAATAATGGCCTCCCACAATGTCCATGATCTGATCCCAGCAACCTGAGACTATGTCAACTTGTTTGGCAAAAGAGACTTGCAGATGTGGTTAAGGTTAAAGACCTTGAGATGGCGGAGATTATGAAGGATGATCTGAATGGACCCAATTTATTGTATGATCCTTAAAAGAAGAAGAAGAAAGAGGCAGAAGAGTGGGTCAGAGAGAAAAGACGTGAGAACCAAGACCATGAGGCAAGAAACGTGGTGGTCTCTAACACTGGAAACAGCCTTCAAATGAGAGCAGCAAGAAAATAAAGACCTCTCCCTATAGTTGCCAACAATCCCGAATAAGCAAGGAAACTGAATTCTACCAACGACCTGACTGAACAGAGAAAAGATTCTCCCCTAGAGTCTCCAGAACGAAACACAACCCACCAACACCTTGATTTTTAGTCTGGTGAGACCTGTATTAGACTTCTGACCCTCTGTAAGAACTGTAGATAATAAATTGGTGATTTAAAGATGACAAACTGGGATGCCTGGGTGGCTCAGTTGGTTAAGCCTCTGCCTTCGGCTCAGGTCATGATCCCAGGGTCCTGGGATCAAGTCCCATTTCGGTCTCCCGGCTCGACAGGGGGTCTGCTTCTCTTTCTCTCCCCCACTTGTGCTCTTTCTCATTATCTCTCTCACTATCTCTCTCTCTCAAATAAATAAATAAAAATCTTAGAAAAAAATAAAGATGACAAATAGTTAAGGCTCTTCTACAGTGAACTAGTGAGTGTTAGATGTAGACATTCTGCTGGTGCTGCTTTCACTCTCTCCTCCTCTCATTGGGAGAATCATTTCATGTACAACCTTGGTAGAAGGTTGGAGATTTCAGTTAAATAAAAATTTTTTGAGAATTTGGGATATTTGAAAGTGAGGTCTTAAAAGATAGTTGGTATTTGAAGGAAAAACAAAATAATTCAAAAGAGCTCTCTGACTGTTCAAGTCTCCTATAATTTCTCACATTTCATAAAGGATCTGGGAATGAATTTAGAGATTATCCAGCACAGATGCACCAAGCCACTGGGCAGGAAGGGGAATAGTCCAAGAGCCTGAAAGTAATTAGATAGAAGAGTTCGTGTCACTCCTAGGTAAGCATCCTCTCTTTCTCTATAAAACACTGGCTTCCTATGCAACATTGTACATCTTCCTTAAGAACAGAGGAGAGGAATCAAGGAAAAGATTCTTTTTAAAAATTTTATAATAGTCACTCATTGTTGCTGAAAGGATATAGAAATAGAAAGGTTACAGAGAACACTTCTTTAAAATCATTCATTCTAATAGGACTTTGACAAATGACCTAATATTTTGTTCTCTAAGCTCTCATCTAATTCAGTTGGCATAATCTTTTCTAAATGCATTACCCAAGTGGTATAACTGACAATGGTTCATAAGGTTTGTGAATTTAATAGTTATAAATTGCTGTATATTTATTTCTTAAGATAAGTTTAAATGAAAGAAGAATCTAGCATAAAGATTGTGTGTTTTAAGAGATATTTAATTGTAGCACACTGCTCACTCCCTTAATAAGCAAATCATGCTAACCAATGGCATTTTACTTAGAGTTTCCACTGGGCACAGACCTCAGGGTGGAAAACTGGCTTGACTTAGTGCGTGGTAACATTTGTGTCTTCTAATACCCCTAAAATCTGATAGTTAGAATAAATCTGAGTTTCTCATTTTGATGCTAGTAGATTTACTGGAATAAAAGCATATGATGCATGAAACAAGAAATGGGTGGGGGAAGAGATGTATGCTCATTTCTTAAATTCGTATGTGCTGTGGCTGGAATATTGAGCCTGAGCATAAACACCAGCAAGTAAAGCATCCTAAAGGTAAGGGCTTTACCTTTACCAAGAGCAGAGGCTACAATGTCCGCATTACTAGTGATTTTGCTATGTCCAGGGCCCTGCAATACCCAGTTGAGTTACTACGCACTTAACCCAGGGTGCTGACTTTTACAGCTGACAACAGTGGAGGTAGGAGCCATGTAGATTCAAAAGGGATTTTTATTCTACATAGGGCGTCTCACAGTTCTCCACTAACTGCAGGGGGAAAAAACTATCAACATTAGTATCTCCCAAGGTACAAAGGAAATTTCAAACTATATTAACTATCAAAATAAGATTTTCAGCATCCTCGCTTTCCAGGTCTTAGGGTATCTATAACAAAGTTTTACTTCTCACTCCACACACACTGTAAAGTGAATCAGTTGCAGTGCTCCATGCAGTCATCTGGGACCTAACTCCACTCCAGCTAAAGGTTTGGTCATTCTGCGGGGATTGAGAATGTTCCATTGGAAACTGCATCCCACAAACCAGTAATGAGAGAGATTGTTTTGGAAAGTATGAGGGACATTTGAGTGGCCAGCGTCTCTGTTCACGTTTCACTGACTAAAACTTGGTTACTTGGCCCCATATAGATGCAAAGAC
This sequence comes from Ursus maritimus, assembly GCF_017311325.1. Classification (NCBI taxonomy): domain Eukaryota; kingdom Metazoa; phylum Chordata; class Mammalia; order Carnivora; family Ursidae; genus Ursus; species Ursus maritimus. The sequence continues at coordinate 3,978,223 of NW_024424564.1, read as the reverse complement.
CCTGGCGATGTAGTCTGAAAGTTTCTAAATAGAGATCATGATGTTGATAAAGAACCCTCTTTTCCAGTAAATGTCATTAAATTATTCAAATAAGCAAAATTAGTTCACAAATCAATTCCACATCCAGCAGGTATTACTCTGTATTCTCTTGATCCTGCATGTATTTCATTACTACAAATATTCTAAGTGACAATGTAATTCCCTGCCATCCACTATTACTAAAACTCAGTATTTGCACTCCTTTTAAAGCCTATAACATCAGCTATGATTTTGTTGCCTAATAACTAAAACAGTTGGTGACATCTATAATCCACCTCTAATTCAAATACTATAAGTACTTACTCCCTATATCCCTGAAGATTCAGTTGAACAATTATCCTTGATAAGCAGATTTTTAATCAAGGAAATAAGCATAGTTAATTATGCACATAGGCTGTGCTTTAAATGATTCTTGTTAACTGTGTGCTTCACCTCCTAGCACACAGCCCAGGTGTGACATGGCAGTTCTTCCTTTAACTGATGCTTGCTGAGATTACAGTTAGAGGCAGACTTAATCCAATTAACAAAGCCATCCTCATGTGAAAAGTGAAAAACTGCTGACAGTTGCAGACTCCCATTAGTGATTTCCTATTGCTGTGTTCTCTAATTACATCCCTCCACTACCACTAAGGAGCCACACAAGGCCAGTAAACAGACAACGAAATACATTCAAATACAAAAAAAGCTGCTTTCTGATGGAAAATTGTAATCCTACAAGGATCCGTGGTACAATAGTAAAGTAGGGATTCCCTTGAAAAACATGATTTTTTAAATTTCCCCTCTAACTTACTTTTTTTTTTTTTAAATGCTTACTATGGGGAGGAGAAAATTTCATAAGAAAAAGGAATGGAGAATAAAAATCTGAAATACTGTGGTGTTTTCTAAATTCTACTAGAATGAATTTCATTGAGAGTGCTGGACACATGTAGTGTAATTTATTCTAAATGGGATTACTAGAGTAATTTTTTAAAGATAAGGTGTGCATGTGATAGCTCATAACAGTGAACATTATGCCCTGTTGCTAAAACAAAAAGGGAATTCAAAATGGAATAGTTGGGTTCCTTCCATTATGGTCTTTATAATGTGTTTCACATCTGGTATAAAAGCAATATAGGCTGGGAAATGAGAGTCCCTGCCTTGTATTTAATATAAAATGCTACAATCACAGGTCCACAAGAAAATGTAATCTACGCATGGTATTTTTTTTTAAGATCTAAAAATCTGAATTTAATATCTGAAAAATATGTTCAAGAGAAACTTCAAAAAAAAAGACTGGCGATTATGGCATCACTTTTATGCCTCTCTTAGCTTCCTCTCTTCCTTGACAATCTTCCATGGTAGAGAAATGAAAATTAAGAGGTATACCTTTCTTTATTTTAATTATGTTTTCTCACTGAAGAGCGTAAGCAACCTAATACCCATTTTCATATAAACCGTGGGGATTATATTCTTCTGTGCAGATAATTGCGAGTTCTGTCCAATGACTATACTACCTTTTCTCAGAAATGTCAATATCAAGGTTCAAATAATCAAATAACAAGAACAGTGGGTGATATTTTGTGAGATGCTAAAGGCAGGGAAGATATAATACATAGATATGGTTTTAGAGAGATAATAGATAAAGATATGCATATGATCATATATAATCACATAAAATTGTGGATATACTATATCATATATTTAAATACATAGGTAATAATTACATTCAGATATAATCATATATATTTTAATATATATCTAATAATTCATATCTATCTATACACATCTCAAAGCTTGAAAATGACCTGATTATGATATTCAATGAGTCACTGCAATACCCTAAGATTTGGTGAGTTGGAATTGATATAAATTAGGAGATGAGAAATACAATTAAAGTAATGAACTTTCCAAAAATGAAACTTTCCCAAAATTATTCTGGGTAGTACAATGCAAACAAAGCCGCTGTGAAGGCAGCAAGTTAATTTTACAAACAAAATATGGGAAGTAAAAGTGTGGCCCTTTCTGGGGCTGGTGTGTGTGGTTTAGTTGTTCTATGGATATCTAATTGAATGATCCGGAGAATCACATAAAACTCTCACCTCATCAAAATGCAAAATGCATTGATGTGTGATGCAATTAAGCAATAAATTCTAAAGGTACTCATTAAACAGGAATTGAAAATAAATATGATTTTAGCGTCAAGTCCTTTAAAATCTGAGTCAGTACTAAAGTTTAATCCAGCAAAGTTGCAGTAATTATCTCAGCAGTTAAAATTCTATGAAGTTCAAAATATTAGTCTGCATATCCAATATATCCTCTTGATTGAGGAGAATGCTGCAAAAGTGTTGGTTACCCTTACAGAAACAAAGACAAAACCCAAAACACCACTCATCTATTTCCATATTAAATTTAGTTTTAACTACATGTTACTGGCTTATGTGAGAATCACATTATATGGTAGAACTTTCATTTTTACTATAAATAGCAATTCTCATAGGATGATAAAAAGTTATGTAAATGGTAACACTTTAAATATCATATAGCTGAGAAAATTAGCATTCTTTAATGAAAAAAATCACGAGAAAAAAAAAAACCCTTACGTGTAGTATATTTTATCTTATGCCAGTATATTTTTATTCACTGCAAAATGCTGCTGTTTTGCATGAAATAAAATAAAATAATTAAAAAATATTCCATCCAAATACATACTTTAAAATAAAAATTTCTTCTCTTAACCAATGGAGGATCAATTTTGCCCCTATCACCTGGTAGATTACTTGACACTACAAGACCTTCTTTACTGCAATGCACATTGAAAAGTTTCACACACACACACACACCTCACACACATATTCTTTTCTTATATATATAAAGAATTATGGTCATAAAATCATAAAATTTTGGTAAATATTTAGAAATCTTCTTCCAAAGATTCTTAATTCTTTTTTAAACTAACCTCAGGGTATTTATTAATAAATTTATTAATGCAATTAAAACTTTCAAATTGTACCAAAGGAAAGTACAAAGAAAATCTGAGAAACATTTAAGAAAAATTTTAGTAAAAAAATGAAATTTCATTAAAGGGAAGTCAATGGAAAAATTAAAATATTTGCTTTTGATATTTGTGATAGGCAGATTTTAAAATAGAATTTAAAAAATGTATTCAATAATAGACACTTTAAAAATTATTTAAAAATGATTTTGAAATTTAGATAATTTTTTTTTTCCTGTTTGGATTGAGTAGAAAAAAAAGGTTACTGATTATCCTGACTCGTTCTCTCTTTGACCATGTCTCATTTGGCTGAATATAGATCAACGCATACATTCCCAATTGTTGAGAATTTTACAGCATATTACATGATGGCTAGTAAATATAGAAAATACTTTATAATGAAAGGTGAAGACATATTGATGCTATTCCAAAAAAAGGTGAAATATGTTGAAGATATCAGCTCTAAAGAAATAAAGAAAATAGAAGTCATATCTCGAGTGGAAGGGTGCGGCTATTTTTAGGAACCAAAATTTTCACCCTAAGCGCTAATCTATGAGTAAAGCCATTCCTCCATTCATGTGTCTACTGATGTTTTTGATGCTGCCCGGAGGTCCTACTCCCCTCACTTACCTGCTTGCTAAAATTTACTACTCAACTTGCCTTTGAAGACCCAGATCAAATAGTATTTCTCTGCCTTTTCCCCTCAACAATCATTGATCCATTTACTCCAGAATCAACCTCTCTTTAATCTACATACTCCATAAAACTTTGCCCATTATTTGGTTGTCATATTAGCCACAAAGCATTTTTATTTTTTTGTCTTCCCACTTAACTATAACTATAGTTTGAGATCCTCAGGATGCCACATGGTTTTTAGACACAGACAGAATTAAATTGAAAATCCTAGCCAGTCTCTTACCAGCTAGTTGACTTTGGACGAGTATGTTAATGTATAGTTTCCTCGTCTGTAGCATTATGATAATAAAATCAGTCTCACATGGTGGTGGTTTTATACTAAGTGAAAAAAGTCAGACTAAGAAAGACAAATATCATGATTCCACTTAAAAATGGGATCGAAAAAATGAATAAACAAACAAAAAGCAGAACCAGACCTATAAATAAAGAGAAAAAATGATGGTTGCCAGAGGGGAGAGGGGTGGAGGGTTGGGCAAAATGGGTGAAGGAGAGAGGGAGATACAGGATTTCAGTTATGGACTGAGTGAGTCACAAGAATAAAAAGCAGACCAAAGGAATTGTCAAGGATACTGTAATAGCAATGTACTAATGTAGCTACACTTGTGGTGAACATAGCATAATGTATGAACTTGTCACATCACTGAGTAGCACTCCTGAAACTAATGCAACATTGTGTGTCAACTATACTCAGAAAGAAAGGGAGAGAGAGAGAGAGAGAGAGGGAGGGAGAGAAAGGGAGGCAGAGAAGGAGGGAGGGAAGAAAAAGAGGCAGATTTAGGAATTATACTACTAAATTATACTACTAACGTGAACAAGGTACCCAACGGGGGATTTAAAATTAGTGATACAGCTATATGGAGGGGTGATGAGAATGGAGGGAACAGCAGCTAGTCAGCAAAAATCCTATATGTTACCAAGTCAAGAAATAGTAATAAAAGCATATTATTAAGGGGGAAAGGAGGTAACCACTAGACAGATATGTGTAAAGGGTTTTGCCTCTGGCTTAGAGAACTGAGTTGAAAAGGATGGGCAGGACTTTACTGCGTTTCATTATATTCCCATTTTTAAAACTAGGTACGCATGCATTGTTTTGATTAAAAATTAAAACATAAAGGCCCCTGAGTGGCTCAGTCAGTTAAGCATCCAACTCTTGATTTCAACTCAGGTCATGATCCCAGGTTTGTGAAATCAAGCCCTGCCTCAGGCTCCAGGCTTAGTGGGGAATCTGCTTGAGATTCTCTCCCTTTCCCTTTCCCTCTCCCTCCACCCCTCACCCCACTCACATTGTCTCTCTCTCAAATAAATAAGTAAATCTTAAAAAAAAATATTAAAACATAAAAAGAGAAAGACAGAATTGCAAAAAGACTCCCAATTCTGAGTACTTATAAAGCTTACAAAATAAAAATCCTTTATTATGGGAAAAAAAAAAAAGACAGATTTAGATACCTTGGGGAAGCTGCTTAAGGTAATGCTTGGCATAACATAAATGGGCCCACCTCCTGATGCAACTCCCTTACACTTATTTGTTCAAATTGAAAGGCCCAGAACATCAATCACTCACTAAGCGCTGAGTACTCTCTTTCATTCTATCTTCAAGTCAGAGCACCAAGGAAGTGTCTGACACACTGTAAAAAAATAATTGCACTGAATTGAATTATGTGTGAGTATTTTTTTTTGCTGGTCTAATTTGAATAACTCTCATTATAAAATAATACAAAAGTTAAAAAGATGAAAAATAAAATGAATAATCATACCATTGTCCTCAAATATCACATGCAAATGTACACACATTTGCATATATGTATATGCATACATACAATGCCTTTTTTCTGTATTTTTTTATTTTTTATAAAAGTAGATTATATGTACTATCATTTATAATATGATTAAATATACAATATCATAGTATATATATCATACTATTTGTATATCATATATGTATAATTTTTAAATACACAGTTAAATATATAATTGAAATATATAATACTATATGATGTATGCTGTTATATGTATATATACACATTTTAGCCTACACTTTTCACCTCAGTATTATATTCCAATTATTTACATGGTTAAATATAGTAAGACACATTATTTATAATGCCTGAATACTATTGTATCAAGTGATGTACTATCATTTATTTAACCATTCCATTGTTTTAGTGAGATAAATGGATAACTTTCTTAAGGCTTTGTCTCTAAAATTTAACATATTCACATTTGCTCCCCAAATTAATGTTTTCCCTCCACCTAGTCATATTTTTTCTTTTTTATGTTTATTTAATGTTTTGTTTGCTTCTCTTTTTTGAGGAAAGTGTGGACCATACTAAAAACAAAGTGTATTTAAGGCGCCTGGGTGGCTCAGTCGGTTAAATGTCCCACTCAGGCTCAGGTCATGATCTCAGGGTCCTGAGATTGTGCCTGTGTTGAGTTCCATGCTCAGCAAGATGTCTGCTTGAGATTCTCTCTTTCCCTCTCCCTCTGTCCCTCCCCCCACTAGTGCTTGTGCTCTCTCTCTAAAATAAATAAATAGTTTAAAAAAATCATTTTAAAAATGCTTACAGTGTATTTAAAACTTAAATAAGACCTCTTTTGTTAAATTAAATTAAAATAATGTTGATAGAGATACACTGAGCAGATAACACACAAGAAATATCAGACGCATAAAAAGCTATTTTAAGTTTTGACGAAATTGCTGTAATCACATGCAAAGACATAAAGCCAATCAACTTACAGTCATCAAAATGACTGGTTTACCTACTGAGTATTTTATGAATTCAAAACACTGTAGCTGTTACTAAAGAGATGTGACAGAAGTAATGTCATTTGGGTTATAGATTCATCCTGTTACCTTATTTACAGTTTTATAATTTATTTTAATTTTCCTTTTTTGTCATTTTCCTTCCTTTTGAATGTTCACTTTTAATACATTTTTCCTTACTAATTTACAAAACGCCTCATGTTTATTTTTTTTTAATTTTTTTTTAAAGATTTTATTTATTTACTTGACAGAGATAGAGACAGCCAGCGAGAGAGGGAACACAAGCAGGGGGAGTGAGAGAGGAAGAAGCAGGCTCATAGCGGAAGAGCCTGATGTGGGACTCGATCCTGTAATGCCGGGATCACGCCCTGAGCCGAAGGCAGACGCTTAACCGCTGTGCCACCCAGGCGCCCCAAACGCCTCATGTTTAAATAAGAATATCATTAATCGAAATGAGTAACTATAAATGTATATACCAACATCCATCGATTTTTGTTTCTACTATCAGCATGATATTCTCAGACCAATTTCCTCTTTATTCATCTATTTAAGCCTACATAGTCAATATTTTTCTAATTTCTATCTGGATAAAATAACACCATAAATAAACAAGGTGCTTGAGATACATTAATGACAAATCAGACTAAGAGCTCGAAGTGCAGTAGCTTACTATAATTTTGATTTTCTTTTGTGGCTATAGGTGCTAATTTTATTTTAAATAATCCAGATAACGCTAACTAAAGTACATGCTATTTTAACAATGACAATGAAAAAATCCTAAAAGCAACCAAAAAAAAAAAAAAACCCACAAAAAAATGGAACATCTGTTAGACATTGTTCTCCCGGCAGAGAGGAAACTGATAACAGAGCTGGAAATTTGGAAACAAACACTCTTTATTGGTAAAGTTTGAGAGGCTCAAAGTTGACCAGGTTTCCTTCTAAGACTGACGCTGTGTGGGAAAACATTAAGAAACAGAAACTTGAATTATGCATTTGCTGTAACTGGCTGAGTTCATCCAGGTATCAGAGGAAAGAGTTGAGCTCAGACAAGACTGAGCAAGTTTCCAAGCAAATAATGAAAGCTAATAGAAAGAATCTGAAATCTTGGGGCATCCAGTATTTGAAAAGTCAACTACTTCCAGCACTCAAAAGTGAAAGACGTGACTGAAAGAATTCGGATAGTCGAGGCCTGTTAAGATCGATACCTGCAGAGTTAGATTAAGAATGCTGCCTTCCCCGTCCAAACCTGGTCTTTCAGGTGCCCTCAAGGTACCCATTTTTTCCCTTTTTTTCTTCTTTTTTGAGACAAATAACCAAGGGAGTTAAAAACAGAGAAATAAATGAGTTTTCGAAGTTTCATCTGGAAAGGATCTTTAGTGTGGTTATTGGGTGACTGAGCCAACTAGAAATAAATAGATCTCAAGACCACTAAGTTTTTAAGGAAATCATGTTGTCAAATAAATTACTGACTTGAAAAGGCCTTGAATATTTGAATCTTAAAACAACCCTTGGATCCCAAAACTTTAAAAAACAGTAAGCCTCTGTAAGAGGGTTCATCAAACATGTCTATGGAGGAAAACAGATAAAGGAAAGCCTCTCAGACTGTTGAGCCTGAAACATGGACAACAGAGGGAGGAATTCCCCCTCGAAAGCAGAATCAAGGGGTTCCCAAGGAACGTTACCATGGCCATAAAAGAAGGATCAACCTGACGGAGTTTGTCTTTGAGATATTGTGGATTTTAATAGAACCAGTGTCACTTTCTAATGAAAGTGTTTGCTGTGGTTGTGCTTTCCCTGTGCCACCAATGGGCACGAGCATACGTGGGTCTGTGGCAGGGAGGGTAGAAACAGATCAACTGATTTTCCCTCACAGAACACCAGATGATACGTAGCTGCACTGAACATGAGGAAGGAAGTGCACACTGGATTTCTTGATTTTTGAGCTGAAAAAAAATAACTATATAGGACTGTGGATTATTTGTTTGGGAAAGAGTGTGAGGGTGTTCCGGGTGTGGCAAGTATCTGCATATTGAATTTTGTTAGCCAGAGGGAGAAGCGCCCAGAGACAATGTGTTCACTACCAAAGATTTATGCTCTTTCTTAGTGTCCTCTTGCTGGGATACAGCTTCCCAGAAAAAGATTACTTTTTTCAACACACCTTGTCTCTTGGGGACTCACATGAATAATGTACTCATTTGCCAAGAAGAGAAAGCATAGGTGGGGAAGAATATTGGTGTAGAGGGTGAGTGAATCAAGATAGCTATTTTGGACAGGTTTAGTTTGAGATGGCTATTAGGTATCTGGGTGGAAATGTCAATGTCAAATATGCAGTTAAAGATACTGTTTTAGAGTTTTCCTTATTAAAATCCTTTGGCTTCTTAATGTTTATTAAGGCAAACTCCTTAGCCTGATGTTAAGGGAAGTACTAAGGTCATGCTTGGTTTCTTTCTCTATTTTTATAGCTAGTATTAGAACTCTATCATTTTGGTGACCATTTGCCCTAATGGCAAGTGCCATTTTCTAGAAAGGAAGGAAACGTATACATAACGGATCAAGACGATGTAGTCAGGATGTCTGGATTTATATTTTGTTGTGAAACTTTTTAGGTGTGTAACAATAACAGTTACTTCAACGTTTGTTTCTTCCTGTGTAAAATGGCATAAACACTTGTCAACTTGATGTAAGGATTAAATGAGCTAACATATTTAATATGGCTTAATATGTTAATCATAGAAAGTGCTCGAAATGTCATTAGAAATGAAACAACATTAATTCTGATAGGTATATTTTTTTGAAGATTTTATTTATTTATTTCAGAGAGAGAGAGAGACAGAGAGAGCGAGCATGAACCAGCTGGGGGGGAGAACCAGTCGGCAGGGGAGAGCCAGAGGAAGAAGCAGACTCCCAGCTGAGCAGGAAGCTGGACATGGGGCTCTATGCTAGGACCCTGGGATCATGACCTGAGCCGAAGGCAGATGCTTAACCAACTGAGCCACCAGGTGCCCCTCTGATAGGTATGTTGGTCACTCCTCTCTCTATTGTGCAAAAATTCAGTACTAAATCACATTGCATACTTCTGGAGCAAATGGTTCATGGCTTGAGGAGTGATAGCTTAATGCTATCATATTTTATTACAATGCCCAATGAGTTTTCTTTTAAAACCATGATATCAAACTCCTAGATATGTTTTTTAATTTGTAAGTGATATCTCAAAACCATAATCTTTTAAAAATGAAGTTATTTTTGCTAAATACTTTTCCTTGACAGAAAATAATAAAATATGCTTATACTCTACCTATTTACATAATGTTGTGAAATATTCCTACAGTTTAGACGATTAATTTTGATGAAGGGAATAACAAGAATATGGAGTTTCTTACTTTTTTTTTTTTGAAACTATTAACTACCATCAATCTCTTAGCTTTCAATTCAAACTAAAACTCTTTTTCATAGCTATCTCATGGATATTGGCAAATCTTTAAGGTTTATTCTCGTTTTCATTTCACAACGTAAGGAGTATAATCTATGGAATTCTGCCCTAAAATTTAATATCATAACAAATACTTGGTTTTAATGAAAAGTTGAAGTAAAGGAAATTCTCACCTGACTTTTCTTTCCTGTTTTCCATTCTAAGTGGTGATTTTTAATAATATCACTCTTTTATACAATACATCAGAGTTTATAGGAACATTCCGCATATATTTAAATGACATATCATGTTATTAGCTCATACATTTAATTTCCTTACTACTAGAATGACTAAATGCTTTCATCTGGCAACCTTGCCTATAACTAGTTTCTATGTGGCATATTTCTAATGATGAGAGATTAAAAAATTATTTTCAGGTGTTGTCTTCCCCAGAAAAAGTTCTCACCACATATAAAAATGTCAAGACGACCCATTTAAAATTAGTCCAACTTCCAAAAATAGATTATAAACAATCCATGTATATATAATGCTCCTAAAGTGTAATAAGTGGTGCTATTCACTGGGAACATTTTGATACTTCAACATTTGGCAAACAGATGCAACAGATTTTAAATCTACTTGCAGTTTTGATGATTTTTAAATTTGGCCAAATTTGCTAAAGTCACTCAATAAACGAACTATTGAGAATGTATTTCATGCACATAATAAAAAGGCAAAATTCCAAAGCAAACAAACAACAAACAAATATATGCCCAGGCAGGTGTTTTCTAAAGTTTATTAAGAGAAGCAGGAATGGTACAGATGCTCTGGGAACATTCAAAGATAAACGTACACTGTTGCCTCACTTTCAACAGGAAAGAGTCAAGCAAAACTGTCTCGTTTTCCTACTCTGCATTCTAAATCTCTGGTGAACTAGAAATTCTACAAGCATAAATTCTTCCCAATTAATCCTAATACAGATTGCAGTAGTTACCCTACCTCCTCCGTAATGGCAAAACTGCCAGTCAAGACTACTTGATCCTTGTAAAAATGAAAGAAAAACAAACTAGTGTTGATATTCGGTAAAGCACAAAAGAAAAAGAGAAAAAAATAATTTCCTTAATTACAAAGTATTTAATTACTTTAATTAATAAACACAAATATTTCATACTATACAAGATATAAAGTGACTGAATCAAGTCATTTAGATGACAAAGATAGGCCTGCACAAGTATGAAGGGTACCCATTGATTAAGTACTTCCAGAGGTGTATGGAACTATAATCCTGATTGCATAATTATACATAACAACTGTTACTAGTTCAAGTCTGGGGATTTGCAGTGAACCTTAATACATATATCGTATTCAATCATTTATTCATATATTCGGCATATATTTACTGAGTACCTACTATATAAGTTTGAAGCTGAGTTGGAAATAAAGATTTGGTGATATTAGCACATAGATAGTTGTTGAGATCAGACGAGTGGTTGAGTACTTCCCAGGAGAGTATGTATTTAGGATGATAAAAAGAGTAGGTTGACCAAGATACTGAAAAATGCTAATATTAAAGATTTGAGTAGAGAGATGGAATTGCTGGAAAGGAGAAAAGGTGACAAATGAGTATGGAGTTTCAGTCATCAAGGGTATTAAGAGTATAAGAAAGGGGGTGAGCATCAAACGATTAAGAAGTTTCAGTAGAATAAAGACTAAGTTTGGACTTCACAATTTTAACTGGCTGCTGATATTGGCAAAGTACTTATTTGTTATGATTTATAATTAGATATGGATAATATGTATTTACCACCAAGAAAGCTAGTAAACCAGCCTTCAGACAATCTGTATATCATCCATTGGACTTAGCTGATTGGTTCAGAAATAAGCATGTGATCTAAGTTCCATCCAACAGAGATCTTCTAAGGTATTTTCAAACAGGACCAATGAGAAAATAATTATTCCTATTCTTGTGGTGATGAGGGCCATAGGAGATGTGACATATTGATTTTTTAAATGGCCAGAAACCATCATCCCTCTAATAATCACACTTTTTCTTCTTTCTTTCTCTTCTTTCCTTTTTTTTTTTTTTTTTTGCAATGTGACTTTCCAATAAGAAAAGAAAGATATTTTACCCCCATTTGAATTAGGCTGGCTTTATGACTTTCTTTAGCAAATATAATGTGGAGGAATAGATGGTGTGCCATTATGATCCTAGGACTAAAGAGGCCCTGCACATTTCTACTCCCTTTACTGGCTGCCTGCCTCCATGAAAGCAAAACTGGATAGCTTGCTGGATGATGAGAAAGCATGCAGAAGGGAATCAAGTTGCCCTAGGTAAGAGCAAACCAACAAAATCATCAGATACAGAGTTCAGAACTTCCCTGACTGACCTACAGGTCACTGAAGATACATGATGATAACCAGCTGAGATTAGAAGAAAAAAAAAAAAACAACACAAGAAGTTCTCAATTAAGTTTAGTAAAATAACTGCTGATGGTCAAATCATGCTTTGAAATTTTGCCTTTTTATTATGGACATGAAATATATCCCCAATATTTTGTTTATTGAGTGAATATGTCTTTTGTTTAGTGCTGTAAACCCCAGGAAGATTCTCAGGGGATTCTAAAGTGTTTTTAAGAGTAATACGTGGAGAGACATTAGCAGTTTGGATCGAGGTTGACTGAGAAGATATAGAATGAAAAACAACCTTTGGAGCCCCAGAGTTCTACTGGCAGGACGCAGACTGAGAGAGCTGCTCAGCTGTAAACATATGGTACTTTTAATATAAAAGGAAAGATGATGTCGAGGGAACCAAGAGCCAAGAGAGTGGAGACAGACAGAATATTTCTCCCCAAGGCTTGAGATCTAATCAAGAAACTTTCTTAACTGGATTTCAGAATTGCTATGAACCAACGACTACTTTGTGCCACTCATTTCCTCCCTTTTAACAGGAATGCCAGTGTTACATATCGAATATAGATGTGTGTGAAAAAATACAGATGACTTATCTTTTTAATTTTGTAGGCCTCCAGATAAAAACAAATGGTACATGAGGAGCCGTATATAAGGAATTACGTAGGAGGAGCTTCATTCATACGTGGACATGACCCACATGACAAGATTCTACATTCTGAGTTAATATTGTAATTTTTATTTCCTTTCGGAAAGTGTGAGTGTATTTTGAACATGGCAGGGATGTGCATCATTGGGGGCCAGAAGGCAGATTGTGTCGAGTGTCCTCCAAGAAGATCCTCGAAGATTTTGACTTCCTGGGATGCATACCCTGTACAATTTCCTCTCCTAATTTATGCATTAGACCCAGTGACTCAAGATTAGATGATAAAAATAATACGGATTCTCTCTTGGGTGAGCTCTCTCATTCCCTTACTCTCTCTCTCTGATCACTCTGGAGATATCAGCTGCCATACTGTGAAACAGCCTTGTGGAAAAACTACATAAAGAGAGTGAGGCCTGCTAGTAACCATGTAAATGAACTTGGAAGTGGATACCCCAAAGTTGAGCCTTCAGAGGAAACTGCAGCCTTGGTGGACAGCTTAAATGTAGCTTTATGATAGACCTTGTACCTATGGAATCGAGCAAGTTATGCCCTGCTTTCTGACACACAGAAACTATGAGCTAATAAATGCTTGTTGTTATCTTTTTTTTTTTTTTAAAGATTTTATTTATTTATTCGACAGAGATAGAGACAGCCAGTGAGTGAGGGAACACAAGCAGGGGGAGCGGGAGAGGAAGAAGCAGGCTCATAGCGGAGGAGCCTGATGTGGGGCTCGATCCCATAACGCCGGGACCACGCCCTGAGCCGAAGGCAGACACTTAACCGCTGTGCCACCCAGGCGCCCCTGCTTGTTGTTTTCAACCACTAAATTTTGGAATAATTTATTCACTTCAATAGGTAACTAATTGGATATTTTATTCCCCCTAATTTTGAAACTAAAAATCGTTATTAACAAAGGGAAATAAGATTGAAAGAGAATAGTAATGTTAGTTCTGAGTGGATAGTCATATATTAACTGCAATCATTATTAATTTTCTTTCTTGGTATTGAATCTATCTTAAAAATTAACATAAGAATACTCTTTCAGTAATTTTGGACTAAGGTTTTCGTCTCAACCAGATAGTAATAGAATTCTGATAACTTGTATTTTCTTTCTTGTCACTAAATAATAGATTATAACAATGCTCCCAATATTTCCAGTTGTGAATGTAATAAAATATGCTTAATGCAATTTAAACTCCATGAACATTTAGATCACATAAATATTGGTTTTACTCGTCATTGTAACTGATAATTATAGTACATGTAAGTACACCATAATTTCTGTTTGAAAATTGAATGTATGTAACTGTGCACTAATAAAAAAGTGTCATGAGAAAAGAACTGCAATTTGGAATTAGCTTCAAGTCAACATTTTGAAAATATTTCATCTGAACTGTTGTATACAGTGCAGTAATTCCCAGTTTTTTAAAAGGAAGACATATTTATAATGACAATAATTTATGTGATAATAGTTACTCTATTCATTTATTCAGCTCGTAATCATGTTTAATATTCAGATAGATTGCTGAATATCTTAGAGTAACTCCATACTTTTCATGAAAACTAGAGATCCATAGTCAATAGGTCAGCAATCACTGTTCCTTGGAACTCTTTGCAGTCAGAAGCATGGAATCCAAAATAAGCTTTTCTAAAATATTTTTCAAGAGTGTCTTTACATTATCTTGAATATGTCATTCAAATTTAACTTAAGCTTTGAAGAGATAGCTACACTGATAATCTGGAAGTTCTCCTTCAGTTCTGGACTGAAGTTTTCCTTCACCAGGATACTACAGATAAGGAACGAGGCAGATTTTTCCCCCCACATGTTCCACAGGGTCTTACTTGAACATTATGATTATTACTCCAGCTTTCATTCCATTATACTGCAGGCATTTAGTTGGGTTAGGATTGATCCTATTCCCAGCTCCTGTATTGGACTCTAAGTCAATAGGAGCATTCTAATCCTATCCTAGAAATTCAGGAAGTTCAAGTCTCAGCCAACCAGATGGAATTTCTCTACTCTACAAGAGAGGCCTATTAGTGCCAAGGCTCAATATTTGTTTCTACAAATTTTGAGACATAGAAACTCTCTTTAAACAATGCAGACATGAAACTGGAAACAATAGCATCCATGTTTCCATGTTGAGGGATGTGATCTTGAGGAGCTAAGATGTGCAGAGCTAAGATAATCACATATAAATGAAACTAGATGTCTGATCAAACCTGACCAAAACTCTATTCTATCTCTGAATGTCTTAATCACTGAGACAATAAAACTCATTCATAGCTTAAACCAGTCAGAGCTGTCTTTTATAGTATTTGAAAATATTGAAATTGTGAAAGGGTCATTGTGAGAAACAAATGAAAAAAGTTTTTTAAACTTTAATACACTGTTTGTTAAATAATGTTTACCATGTCATAACTAAAGATAGAAAAGTCTTATGCAGGGCGACCTGGCTGGCTTAGTTAGTTGAGCATCTAATGCTTGGTTTTGGCTCAGGTCATGATCTCATTAATCATGGGAAGGAGCCCCCAGTCAGGCTCTGTGCTCGACAGGAGCCTGCCTGAATTTCTTTCCCTCTGCCCCTCCCCCAATATGCACACATGCTATTTCAAATAAATAAATAAATAAATAAATAAATCTTTAAAAAAAGAAAGAAAGAAAAGTCTTAGGGAAAAACAGTTGGCTTGTTAGAAGAACCGATCGCTACTGAGCAATTAATATATGCCAAGCATTATGCTAAATATTTTCACCTTCATCTTTTCAATTTAAATTCTTAACAGTTTGTGAATTAGGTATCAACTAACTAATGGTAATAAGTGAAATCTAAAATTAAACTGTTAGCAAGCATCAGAACTAGGATATAAATGGATATCTTCCTCATTTCAAACTCTATTTACTTTTCACCACACCACAATCCCACAAAATTGGTATTACAGATATCTCCCACTGTACTTACAGGATATGTTTTTATATGCAAATATGAATATTAGCATATGCATATGTGGGTTGATACATACTTGCTGACACTATGAACATAGAGTATGGCATTAGATTTTTCACTTAAAAAAGATGACATACACATTTTATACATTTACAGAAAAAAGTGGGTGAATAATTTGAAGGTACACATAATTTATTGGTCTTTTGCTTGTGCTCCAAATAGGTTAAGTTACTAACAATGAAATAATTTGGTTTAAATAGCTAACTCATATTCCTCCAAAGACTTTATCTCAACAGCTTGACAATCAAAGCTATTGAGGACTGTACCTGCATCATATCAAAACCACTTTTATAATTGCTTTTAACCAATTTTCCTGTATTTGTCATTGTTCATCATATCCTCTCTATCTTAGGTCTAAAGAAATAATAATAAGACCCTGCCCTTCACTGTTTTTTTTTTCTCATACTTTACAATCTCCATGTATATTTTGCCATTTACTATTCATGACATCCTGTTGGAGAGTTACGACAAATTTTTTTTACTTTCACTCATTTAACACGTAGGAAACAACAGGCATTGTGAAAAATCAAGTGTCATAAGCTAATTCCTGATAGCTCCATTATTAGAATGTAATTATAATTGTTAAATATATCCCAGTTTAGGGTTTCTTATATAACAGAAATATGTTTGTCCTAGTTTTTTCTTTATAACTCGCTCTTCTCCCATTATTTGAAGCCACAGCAAGCAATGAGACCACCTCATAGTGGTCCCACTGTTCCCTTAGTATATTTGCATTATTATAATTTATATATATTTGCATAATTACATATTTCCATTAGTATATTTTGGACTCTGTTATATCACAGAATGAAACAATGTTTGGAGTCATGAGAAAAACAAGTGAAATAAACACATTTCAAACCGCATGACTGATACTTTCAACACTTGATAAAATTCAATTTCCACTCACACCTAACATGTAGAATACATATATTTGAAGCCTCTAGAATAAAACAGTTCTCAATTTTAACTGTGCCATTCGTAACAGCAGTCCACACTCTTAAGAAAATCCTGAGGGAATTCTTTTGTGGCATCTCTTCAGGGGTAACTCGTTCCATTTTTACAAAAGGCATGGACTTAACTGCATCTTGTTTCCATAATGACTACTTAATTTTTTAAGAATTGTAACACACTTTCATTAAGTTCATGATGGTTGGGGTTGTCTATAGAGTAGTCCCTCCTATCCTCAGTGTTAGTTACGGACAGTCAACCGTGGTTCAAAAGCAAGTGATCCTCCTTCTGAAATACAGTCAGAAGGTCAACAGTAGCCTAACACTTCTTCACAGGGCTTATGTCATTCACCTCACTTCATCTCATCAAGCAGGCGTTTTATCATCGCATATCATCATCATCGTAAGAAGCATGAGTACCACACAAGAAGATATTTTGATAGAGAAAGAGACCATATTCACATAGCTTTTTTACGGTGTATTGTTATGACTGTTCTACTTTATTATTAGTTACTGTTGTTAATCTCTTACTGTGCCTAATTTATGAATTAAACTTTATCATTGGTACACAAATAGGAAAAAATAGTACATATAGGTTTTGGTACTATCGGTCCTTTCGGGCATCCAGTGGTGATCTTGGAACATATACCCTGTGGATAAGAGGGAACTACTGTATAGCAAGGCAAAGGTTCCCACATCAACATACAAAGAACTTTTCAAGCTTGTCATCAATAGTTGCCATTGATGAATAAACATCCATTATAAAAAATGGATGTGGTTAGGTTGTTTTACTTATGTTTGCTTTCAGAGCACTTGTAATGGGTTGCTATTGCCAGATGCTTCCATTAAACAGAGTTCATTCTCTTGAAAGCACAGAGAAGGGTCAGAATTGTTGACAAGAGATGTTTAATAATCCCCTATTATCTCTTTTTAATTCAAAAATTTACTCTCTGTGATATACTAAAAACTTGTCTTACAGATGGATGTATTATTTATAAAAGAAAGACATATTAGGGTTATTACATGTATTCAGATTTTATTGAGCTTGCAATAAATTTCTACAAGATCAGAATTTGCCAAAGATTACACATATGGATTTTTCCATAGAACATTCCCAAATAAGAGTCAAAATTTTGTATTAAAATAAGGGAATAAGTAACAAACCAAGGTGAGATAGTCTTGGTATGAGGCAGCTTGTGGTAGCATTACAGTTTGGACATAAAATACAGAAAGTGATTTTTTTTTAGAGGGTATTATCTAAAAACACAGAGGAAATCAGTGTGGAACAAAATTTCAGACTGCAATTTATCCAAAGTTTAAGGGCCATGTATGGAAAAGAAAACTTTAAGCAGGACTCACTTATATATTCAAATCAGAAACCCAATTAGAATAAAAGACAGGCAAATGGTAGAAAAACACTCAACACCTTGAGTTTATGCTACGACAGAAAATGTGTCGCAGTGTAAAAGCAAATGATCTGATTAGCTTTTCTGCAAAAGAATGATGAAAGAGTTGAACCTATTAAAAGTGAAATAAATAATGATGGAATTATTTATTAAAAGTATATGATTACTAATTCATAATCAATTATATACAATAAGTATGTTCCAAGTTCCTGCTAGTTTTCTTAAGTTTAGAGGTATTATCTTTAATTGTTAAAACAACTTTGTAAGGTAACATTACAATATTTTTTCCATGTGGGGAACTAAGGTTCAAAGAAGTTTAGTAACAGGCCTAAGGCATTATGATTAAAAATTAAAATGCAGTTAATCATGTTCTTTCTTATCTTATTCATGCTTTAACATTGGTGTCTTCTGTAGCAGACAGCCCACCTCAAAAGTAGAACTTAAACTATAATACCAGATTTCCCTTATAATTTGCACTTTCCTCAATATCCCAACTCTTGCCTGCATCCATTGCCTAGAAATATATCAAGGCATTAAACAAAGCAGAACTGCATTTAGCACCAATAATTTCTGAACTGATGCATGGTATTGAAATTTATTTCCTCATTATCAAATTCTAACTCCAGAATTTCTATCAGGAGTAGAATTTCTACTTACAGTAGTAGCTGAAGTTGTGGATTTTTTTTCCTTGACCTGAAATATGCTTTCTTCTAAACTTTTCTATGACAAATGTTAGGATCTCTGACACACAGCTCTGATTTTTCAGGGCTGAGTAAACACTCTGCCCTTGCGCGCTTCTCAGCCTACTTCACTCAGTCTGAAACCTACTGAACGGACACGACGACTGGCAGTTTCAAAAGGGAGATTATTGTCTTCCTTTTTCACAGGGGATTTTGTCTCCGTATTCTGCCAAGAAGTTAGACATTTTAAACTTCCACAGACATTGTTCTTTGAAGGCTTTCCATGGTACCTTTCCTCTACCCAATGTTTGTGTTTTGATTGGTTTAATTATATTAAATTTAGAATCCTCCAAAATCTTGCTGTTCTTTTTAATTATATAAGCTAATTTCTCCACTCATTTTTTTAAAAGACTTGTTTATTTATTTGAGAGGGGGAGAGACTTGTTTGTTTATTTGAGAGAGGGAGAGAACGTGTGTGAGCCACAGGAGAAGCAGTGCGAAAGAGAGAGGGACAGAACCTCAAGCAGACTGCACTGCGCTCGGAACCTGAAGGGGGGCTCCATCTCAAAACCCTGAGGTCATGACCTGAGCCAAAATCAAAAATCCGCTGCTCAACTGCCTGTGTCATCCAGGTGCCCCTAATTTCTCTCCTTTTAACTATTTATTGGTGTAGAATATCACTGAAGTATGTATTGAGATAACTAAAGTTAAATATGACTGATACCTAAAAATTAAATAGACCTTTTCATAGTGTCATTACAATTTTTAAGGGTTAAGCTTTACAATGATTTAAAACACTTGATTAAAACATGATTCTCTTTTATATATTTAAATAGTCATCACTTTTTATTTTTTATTTATTTTAATAAGTGTTGAGTCATCTGAAGATATGCAAATAAGAATGTACCAGCCAAATAAAAGTTTCAATGTCAAGTTGTTTTTGGCCTCAAAGGTCTGTATAATTAAAGTTTAATTCTATAATATAACGAGCCTAATATTTCCCTTGGATTTTTCTCACATAGTCCCAAACCATATCTCTGGAGAAGCAGGTTAGTTTAAAAATGGAAAAATTTGAATTAATTGTTGGAGTCACCCACTTAAATATCTATGGAATAAATAATAAAGCGTAATAAAGATTAACGATTTAGTTCACTTATACAAGAGAAACTCTTCTTTCAAATGGTTTCATTATCAACTTTACGTACTTTATTGGCATTTATACATAACACAATTAATCTCCAAATATTCTAAAAATATGAAACCTAATATCCTGATAAAAATCACATTGAGCATATATTTTCAAATGCCTGTGTTGTAGAGAATTTAGTTTGAAGATTAAATCATTGTGCAATTTCTCCAAGATTAGAGATCTAAAATGCTTGCTTTCTGAAAATAGAGAATAAAGTGCTTTACTATTTACCTTTGGGAATACTAGGCATTTAACAGCAGAGAATATGTATTAAAAAAGACTGAGTGTGTTATCTGAACCTTTCCTCTGTGGTCAGATGCTTTTTGCCATAAACCAAAGTGGTTCTACAAGACTCAATTTTGCATCACTCTAATAGAATCAAACATGATCCTACTTCCATCTATTCCATTTCTTAAAATTAATAGTCTTTTCAGACATTGTTTAAATTGATATAAGCATTTTAAATTGATAAATGAGAATGTAAACTAGTTTTCTTTAAAGCACAAATTATAAAAATTATGCTATATTTGGGAAAGAAAATTAAAACTTCCTAACCATACAAAATCCTCCATGATATATTAATTATTTACATTTTAAAGAGATGATGATAATGTATAACATCCTATTATGCTTTTGGAGAATAAAGTCATTAAATTGAAACACTGAGTAAACAAGAGGCACAGGGGATCAAACCTGGAACTTGGAGTAAAAGATAGCATTTATTATGAAGACAGAAAATATTTAAGTGAAAATTTCAGCCTGCATATTACAAATCCCGGTTATTCTTATTTTAACTGATTAAGGAAAATTCATACATTACAATTCAAAAATATAATTTGTCACTTTTTCTACCAATATATTACAATGTTGTTTTTGTTTTTGTTTTGGCTAGGAAAATAGCAAAGCATTTAAATAGTCTCAGGTTATTCTCTGGCTATCTTTCTCCTTGTATTTAAAAAAAAAAAAATTCCCCTATTTCCTAGGGGCAAAATTTTTCAGGATCTTTTTCTCCATTTCAACCATATTTATTTGATACTTAATACTGTGTTGATACTATAGTAAGTTCTTACTTATTACTAAAAAATATAAACAAATGAACCAATACTACCTTCTTTCCCCAAACTATTTAACTGAATTCCAGAGGGGAAAATAGTTAAAAGCAACATTGAATGTAGCATCATTTCTCTCAATGATGAAGATGGTAAAATCTTGAGAAGATGGTCTTTTGAATTTCAACATGTGTTGCACTTCAGAATTTTTTCAGAAATAAAAAGTGAGGCCCTTCTACCTGGTCCTTTAGATGGAGATGGTGAAACTGATTCTCTGACTGAGAAATAAACAGTAAAGAGAAAGTTTAGATCAGCTAACAAAACGTTCTCTTAGTTTTCCTTCTCTGACACTGCAGTCATTTCTTCATTCCTGAAAATTTTCCTGGATATATAATTCTAGATTGACAGTTCTTTTCTTTTAGTGCTTGAAAAATGGTGTGCCAGTTCCTTCTGACTTCAAAGGTTTCATGTGAGAAATTTGATGTCATTCAAATTATTTCCCCTCATATGTGAAATACTGTTTCACTGTCAATACTTTAAAACTTTTTTTTCTTGGGGTGCCTGGGTGGCTCAGTCATTAATCATCTGCCTTCTGCTCAGGGCATGATCCCAGGGTCCTGGGATCCAGCCCCGCATTGGACTCCCTGTTCCGCTGGGAGCCTGCTTCTTCCTCTCCCACTCCCCCTGCTTGTTGTGTTCCCTCTCTCGCTGGCTGTCTCTCTCTCTGTCAAATAATAAATAAAATCTTTTTAAAAAATTAATAAAAATAAAACTTTTTTTTTCTTGGTGTTTAGTTTTCAGAAGTGTAACAAAGGATATGTCTTGGTGTGGTTTTCTTTGAGTTAATTCTTTGGAATTTGTTCATCTTCTTGAATCTGTTAAGATTATGTTGGTTGCTAAATTTCAGAAGTTCTCAGGCTATTATTTATTCAAATACACTGTCAGCCCCAGCCTTTTCTCCTATTTTTCCAGGACTCTGATGACACAAATGTCAATAGCTATGTAGTTATAGTGCCACGTGTTCCTGAGACTCTGTTGTCTTTTTTCAGTTTATGATTATACTGTTATTTGGATTTGGTAATTTCTACTTTTATTTCTTTGTGTTGAGTCACTCCTCTGTACCTTTCTGCTGTTGAGCCAATTGATTCAAAAAATTTTTATTACATTTTTCCTTTCTAAAATTTCAATTTAGTTCTTATATCTTCTATTTATTTGCTAAGATTTTCCTTTTTGTTTCAAGCATTTCAATAATAACTCATTAAAACATCTTTATGATAGATGCTTTGACACTGATAAAAGGTAATTTTAATCTAAATGTCTATTGACAGATGAATAAAGAAATCATGGCATATGTATAGAGTAGAATGTTATTCAGTCTTAAAAAAGAAGATCCTGCCATTTGTGACAACATAGAAGGACCTGGAGGACATTATGCTAAGTGAAATATGCTAAGTGAAAAAAAAAAGTGTATGATCTCATATATAGAATCCAAAAATGTCAAATACATAGAAGCAGAGATTTGAATGGTGGGGGGTGGGGGAAATGGGGAGATGTTGGTTAAAGGGTACAAAGCTGCAGTCATATAAGATGAATAAGTCTAGATCTAATGTACTACATGTTGAATATACTTAATAATACTGTATTGAATACTGGAAATTTGCTAAGAGAGTAGACTTCAGGTGAAATTGAAACACTGACAGTGGATGATGTCATCCAGAGTCAGAAAAAAATGTCCAAAGCAGAAGACATACTTAAAAAACAGGTAGAGAAAGATGAAGTAGTTATAGAAATGATTTTTTAAAAACTGTATTAGAAACATCAGAGATGCTATCTGACACCTGAACAATATTATTTTAATAAAATGTTCTACTGTAGAAACCTATGTAGTTATTCAGACATTAACATGTCCCTTCATATATACATATTCTCTTTTTTTTTCTTAATGAAATGAGGAGTTTCTGCACCGTTGAACTGACTCACATATCTTGGATAAAAGCTTTTAACAGACCGCTGGTTTATATAGCAGTGTTTTTGAGAATACCCAAAGCACAACCCCTGTAATTGCAGACACATGACTCATGACTTATCAGCACAGTAGATCCGTATTTGAACTGGCTCACCAGTGACCCAGAAGCCTATTAGATCTAAGTACATATAACAGTGTGTTAACTTCCCTAAAGCTCTTTCAAAATGAAGTGCTGTCCCATAGTCATTAATTTTCATTATTCCTCGTTAAATAGTTCTAATGGAAAGTGCATTAAAATTATCAGCTAAAACTAGACTTTGGGAATTCCTGTAGATTTTCTTTACATGCTTGTCAACATTCTGTATTATGTGGGCTAACTGAGGTTCATTGTCTTTGATTCACTTTAGGGATACAATGATTGCCTTTTGTTCAGTTTTGTTTTCTTTTCTGTAATTCATGCATGAGCAAAAATAAAAATGACAATTGCCTGCATTCAGTGGGAAAGAGTGTCAGGTGTTTTGTGGCAGACACTCAAAGTGAAAGCCTTTCCCAGCAACACAAGTCCCTTTCATTTTTGGTTGTGACATTTGGATTCCACCAAGTGCAGGACCATTAAATATGCTTTGATTCTCCTTTAGACATCAAGTTTTAAGTTTAAGTAAGGTTTCTACAACAAAATAGCAGTGCTGTCTTACAATTCTGCACACTTAATAAATACATAAAACATGGAACAAATCAAGATTTATAAGGCACATTTTCTGACTCTTAAATACAGTAACCTTAGATGTTAATCCCAGATGCTAAAATCAAGCAGAGATGCTTTGTAAAAGTGGAGATTGAAAATATGATTAGATGTCTAAATTTCATTGTTTCTCATTGTAAAGATTAATAACAAAATTCAAAAGAAGAAACAAAAATTCTTGGAAAAATGAGCGTATTCTCTGAGTGGTATGTGTATATTCCCTTGCCTCATTAAAAAAAAAAAAACTTCAAATAATAAATGCAGTAAACATGTTGAGCTTTTTTATATGTATATGTCAACAAATATTGAGCAAAATCTTTCTAAAATGTCAATAGATACATATTAAGCACATATCATGTGTAAGGCTTTATTTATTCCTTTGATCCTTTGCTTGCACAAAAGATCAGTTTTAAGTAAAAAATGTCACAATGTTGTTCACTGCTATGTTTGGTCCCATAAATTAACTGATCGATTGCTTTTTCACTAATTTATTTATGCAAAATTCCTTTCACCCACATCCATGTCTGTTCAAGTCTTACTCAGGATCATTTTCCACTTTCTCCCTTTATATATCTTTTGCTAGAGTTTCTAAAACTGTTGTGCTTGCAATCCCATGAATAAACCACATTCTCTTAGTCATTTGTGTTTTCCATCTGCTATTCTCCATGGCTGGTGAGGACTGTTCTCTGGTCTCACCCTCCTTACCTCTCCACCTCCCCAAACATGTGCTCAGAGTTCATCTTTCTCTAAAGACTTCTCTAAGGAGGAAATTATAACACAGTGTAACTGGTAGATTAGTAGTGGCTGTAGGTCTTTGTTGAGA
Source organism: Ursus maritimus (assembly GCF_017311325.1). Lineage (NCBI taxonomy): Eukaryota > Metazoa > Chordata > Mammalia > Carnivora > Ursidae > Ursus > Ursus maritimus. The sequence continues at coordinate 3,953,482 of NW_024424564.1, read as the reverse complement.
ACAATTCTGCGTCCTATGTTCAGTGAAATAGAGTTTTGTGAAGTTTTTTCAATCTTTGCTTTTAATGCCTGAAGGTCAAAAGCATCACTGTGAGGGTACATTCACAAAGACTCTGTGATTAAAGGTTAAGACAGTATTTTCATAGCTTTGAAATAGGATGATTTTAGTTTCTAATCCTGGATATGGAAATTATAAATTGTGTGTCCTTAAGCTAGTTTGACTCCTTGTCCCTTGGTTTCCTCATCCATTAAATTCAGTAATAATGCCTACCAAAGAAGTTTAGCCTAAGCACAAATGAGAGAACTCAAGTATGAAAAACACTTAGTACAGTGCTTTGCATGTGGTAAAGTAAAAAAATATATATTGTTGATTTTTTTTATGTCTACTGACCACTGAGCCACTATCTCTCCTTCCTCTGTGCTATCAGAGCACTTGAAACATAACCCTTAAATATGCATGCATTCCACTCTGCTGTGACTACATATCAAGGCTTGGATTTCTACCATTAAACTCTGAACTTCTCTAGGGTAGAGGCAACGTCTTATTCATTTATATATTTCCAGCATCTTTCTCAGTGCTGGGCATGTAGAAACACTGAATAAATCTTAAATAACTGACTAAATAAAATAACAAAGAAACAATTTACTACACTCCTGAATCTGATTCAAACCCTCTCTCACAGGATTTTCCCTATGATATATTTTGTCCATTCTGTATCTTTCTTCCATCTCAATGGCAGTACTTATTTTAGATTTCCATTGCAATATAAAATTCAATGTATATCCTTTTCCTTTAGAGTAAGAAGGGGAAACTTCACATTATTCGTCTTTGCACGCGTTATTTGACATATAGCATACATGCAGTGAGATAGAAGCACCGAAATAGGTCAGTGTGTTGCAAAGCAGAATCATACATGTATTATAATAAGAATAGAAACCAAGCAACTTGGAATAGCAAAAGAAGAGAACAATGGTTTTGACTGGAGATCTTAGGGAAACTACACTTAATATATAGCATTTTAAGTAAACTTCATAGTAGGACTATAGTTTTGATAGCAAGAAGGGTTGGTTTATTCTCCCATTCTCTTTATTGAAATGCATTATTGTGATAAAAATGTTTTCATACCTGAAGTTTAATTATTATGATTTATGCTGAAAAATCTTCCTCCCATAAATACGGGCTGATATTTGGATGAAGAAAGCAAGAAAAGGATACATGTCCCATTTCTTTCTCTAAAGTCTTACTCAGAAGTGAATGGCATGGTATGACAGTGAATATAGAAATAACCATATTCTTGTTTCTTTTTATATATCCTATTTATTATTATTTTTTTATTTTTAAAGATTTTATTTATTTATTTGACAGAGAGAGACAGCCAGCGAGAGAAGGAACACAAGCAGGGGGAGTGGGAGAGGAAGAAGCAGGCTCCCAGCAGAGGAGCCTGATGTGGGACTCGAACCCAGAATGCCGGTATCATGCCCTGAGCCGAAGGCAGATGCTTAACGACTGAGCCACCCAGGCGCCCCTATATATCTTATTTAATAGAAATACAGCCATTATTTGAAAAGCAACAATTTCCTCAAAACAATGTTAGACAAATATTTTATTGAAATAAAATGTGCAGAATGGAAAATGTATGCATGGTATGTATATAGCTTCTTGAATTTTCACAATGAGAACACAAGTGTGTGAAAACTCACATCATAATACAGAAAATTACCATGAAAACCAGAAATGTTTCTTGTGTGCCTGGACATCATGTTCCAAAAGAACCACTATTCCTTATTCTATCAGCAAACATTGGCTTTCCTTGGTTTTGCAATTTATATAAATGAAATCTTACAACATGTGCTACTAATTCTGGATTCTTTCACTGAAGATTATAATCTAAAATTTATCTATATTGTTGCATTTAGCAGTGATTTGTGAGATTCATTCATGCTGTTGTGCATTGCAGTGATTTATCAATTTAGATTACTAAACAATATTATATATGAAATCTCACAATTTATTTACCCATTGTATTGCTGATGGCATTTGGGCTATTTCCAATTTGGTGCTATCACAAATAATACTGCTTTACACAATTTTATACATCTCTTCTGATGTAAACATATACATATATATGTATATATATGGGTAGAATATATGTAGAATTGCTTCATTAGAGGATATGCATACATCAAGCTCCACTATTTTTAAAGTGGTCATGCCAATTTATGAACCTACCAATATATATGTAATTCCAATCACACTATACCTTTACCAACACTTTGTATTCAGTTTTTTTTCTGTTAGTTTAAATAATTTGGTGGGATATATATACATATGTGTGTGTGGTAATGACTAACAGTGTTGACTATCTTTTAGTATGTTTAGTTGTAATTTTAGCATCATCTATTGAAAAGCATTTCCTAGTCACTTTCCCGTTTTCCTATTACATAGTCAGTCCTTTCTCACTGATATGTAATTATCTTCATGTATTAATGGATATGAATCTTTGGTCTGAGATATGTGTTCTAAATATATATTCTAAACATATTCTCTTATTCTCTATTTGAATTTTCACTCTCTTAATTGTGACATATTTTATAAACTCAAGTTCTGAATTTGTTTTTAAAGATTTTATTTATTCATTTGAGAAAGAGAAACTGAGAGCACAAGCAGGGGGGAGGGGCAGAGAGAGAGGGAGAAGCAGACTCCCTGCTGAGCTGGGAGCCTGACCCCGGGATACATCCATGGCCTGGAGATCATGACCTGAGCTGAAGGCAGACACTCGATCATCTGAACCACCCAGGCACCCCTCAAGTTCTGAATTTTAGCAAGATCCAATTTATAATTATTTCCCTTTGTTAATTTTTTGCTGTCTTACTGTTTTTATCTTAAAGAAATTGCTTATCCCAAGGAAAGCAGAAGATATTCCTCTATTATTTCTGCTGGAAAATTCTTTTCTTTTCTTTTTCCATTGATAAGGGCCTATGACTCAACTGGAATCAAATTTTTATATATGGTAAAGGTAAGAATTAAGGCTCATTTTTCCCCGTCCAAATATTGAGCTGATCCAGCATACACAGAGAGGCAATTATTGTTATAAATGAAGTTACTATACAAGTAGATTTGTATCTACTTTTTATTATTTTCCATCTGTCTGCTCTTTAACTCTTATTTCAGGGACATTGTTTTAATTATTGTAAACTGAAAAGAAATCGAACAGTGCAAGTCCTTCAACTTGGCTTTTCCTCACAAGTGTCTTTACTTTTTTTGGTACTTTACATTTCCATATAAATTTTAGATTCATTTTGTCAATTTCTTCAGGTAAAAAAAAAATCCCTAGGAATTTATTGTAAATTACCCTTGAAAATTACATACTTGATCATTTTAATGCTACTACAAATATATTTTTTAGTTCATTTTCTAATAGCTTGTTGCTGATGTATAGGAATGCAATTTAATTTTGTATATTGCCATTGTATCCAATGATTATGCTAAATTTACTTAATAGTTGTAATAGTTTGCATGTATATTCTTCGGATTTTCTATGTAAACAATAATGCTTCATGTTAAGACAGTTTTATTTCTCTTCTCTTTTTCTCATACTTGTATTTATTTTTCTTGCCAGAATAACACAAAACACAGTGATAACAAACAGACTTCTGTAATTTCCTGGGGCAAGATTCCACTATTCCACTATATTTTTAAATATGGTATTTGTGATATATATATTCATTAATTTATTTATTTTAAATTTTTTTATTTATTCATTAAATGAATTTATATATAAATTTATTATATATTAATTTATTAAACCCTTACTATTCATGGCTATCTAGATTTTTTATATGGCTTATTTTTATTTTCTTTCTTAAACCATGATTGGGTGCTAAATTTTATCAAATATATCTTATGCATCAAATATAACTTTTTTCATTTAGTCTCCTAAGTAGTTAGGTGAATGATTTTCAAACATTTAAAGAAGGTTGCATCCTGAAATCAGCTATAGTTGACTTTTATTTGAGGTATTGGTTTTGTAAGTCCTGGCTGCCTTGGTAACTCAGAAAGACTGCCACAAATTCAAGGTTCCTGATTTCTGATGGCCAGAAGTCCCAAGAGAAAAAACACCTGCAAATATACAGGTTACTTCAATCTGTTTTGTTCTTCTTGAATCTTGCTTGGCCCCTTGAGTACTATCTGCTCTCCAGTGCCTTCAAACACACATGTGTTTTTTGTTTTGTTTTTGTTTGGGTTTTTTGGATTTCCACCCTCCTCCCTGCTTTTTCTTTCTTTTTCTTTTTTTTTTAAATTATCTAGCATTTATGATCTAATTACATACACACTGTCAAAAGCTGGAAGCAACATCTTTAATAATTTATTTCCATTATGAGAATTTACAAATTCTTGAAACTGGGAAACTAAAATGTCCCAAATCTAATTTTTGATAGGCACAATGACAATGAAAGATACATTTTGTTCTTAACCACCCCAGGATTTTAAACTTTCTTGAGGGACCAATCATGTAGAAGTATGTGGTGTAAACATCTTTATACTCAGACATAATAAAGGGAAAGATAAACCACAGAATCCAGGAAACTGCTTAAACCTGCATCCTACAAAATTTCCTCTTTGGAAATATTTACTGTAAAAACAGATTCTAATTTTTGGAGTTAAATCTACGCTGGTCTTTCCAGAAGGTGTCCATGAGTGGTTCTGGATCAGGGGAATAGTCAGCCATTGTAGAGGCGCCATCACTTACTGATTTCAGAAATAACAGCATCTACTTTAATGTACTTTGGGGTCTCTTTTTACACTTTTGGTATATCAGTTATGATACAAGTACAAGAGTCTTTTGTAATCATGCATAAATGTAGCATATAAATACAACTGTCATATTTGCATAAGAATTTTAATCACAAACACAGAATCTGAAATTGATAGAAATCATATTGATCTCTAGTACCTCACATTGCATTCATGTTAATAATGAATGTTACAGGAGCATCATAAATATGCAAAAGAGCAACACATCAGCCTAGACATCTACAGTAATTTGTAGAGCTACACTCATAGGAAACCACTAATGGAATATAGTGCATTTTCTTTTCTATGAATAGTCAAATGCCATGCATAATGTAACAGTGCAACTTCTAATACCGGACTCAGGCAGGATCATTTAAACTTGTTATGGGCAGGACAAACTGATCTTTGAAGTGGCCTCTAATGAAATACTTTTCTGCCTTTACCCTGTTTTGATTGTTCAGTTATCTTTTTTTCTCAGACCTTATATTTATAGGAAGTACAAAAATGATTACTTTGATATTTTGGAGATACTTATCATGCTTTATCAAATGTAAGAGAATAGTGACCAATTAATACCTAAAAGCCAAAGTAAAAAGTTCCTGAAGCATCTGTTCAACCTTTTTTTTATGTCAGGCTATTAGAACATTCTTTCAGAATATCCATTATCATAATATACCCTTCATGGCATATATTACCAAAAAAGCCTGTGTGCAAAAGGTCTTACAGAAATGGTAATACTGAAGTCATCTGCAAATAAGTGAGAGCAGGAACTTAGTTGTAGGAGTTCACAGGATGACTGACCTCACCTAAACCTAGGATCAATATGGGAAGCTCTAGGAAAATGCTCACTTACAGAGGAATCCTGTTTGACATAAATATCTTGAGGATTTCTGCTCAGGCACAGGTTATATTAGTTAACATAATAGTGTATAAACTAGGTGATCCTAGTATTTTAGCTCTGTTTGAAACCCTTAAGAATTCTGGAGTTTACCTATAATTATGGAATACCATTCCACATCCTATCTCAAGGCTAAGAAGGCTATCTCTAACATCTGTTTTGCCCTGCTATAAGAGCACTATGAAAGAAAATATTAAGTTGTAGAGGATCTCCAACCTAAAGGTTTTAATGCTTTGTATAGGAGATTAATACTTTATTGTATGGTCTTATGGCACAATATAAGATTTTACCCTTAATAAAGACATTTAGTGAATGCCTTTAATGTGTAATATCAGAAATCACTAATTTAAAATTCCATAACATACAATATATTCATAAGATAGCTTCAATAAATATTATCAAAATATAAAACATATATTTTAGCATGTGAAGAGGTAAAGTCCCAAAGTACAGTATACTTAATTAAATTATATTAAAATATGCAAAATCCTAAAACTTCTGGATTAGAAACTCATTAAAATATAATCAAATAATATCCTGAGATTCATTCCAGATGATCCAACAGAATTTTGTAAAATATATTTTTAGAATTTAGGTTAACCTCAAGGATATTTTATTTTCTGTTAAAGTTTAATTTTAGTACATATAAATTATCTTCACTACATTCCTAATAAATATTTCCACTGTAAGGTAACTCCCTTGTAGAAAGCGGTACCACATGCCTTCGTCATCTCATTTACCCTGCTTTGGTGTATTTCATTGGAAATTATATTGTATTTCTATTTATACCTTTGTTGTATGTCTCCATTTCTGAAAGAATGTGAATGCCATGATGGTAGAGATTGCTTCCTGATGTTTACTTCATTTTACCAGGACTTAATACAGTCCCTGGTATTAAAACAATATTTTTATGTGTATGATAGATGTCATGCTTAAATGACATTTAGTTAGCATCTTCATAATATTTTTCTGCGCTGGGAGAAAATTTAATAGTTCAGTTAATTACAGAGGAATGCAGTATTTACATTCTATTAATTTGCTTTCTTATAAAGCAGATCATTTCAGGAGTAAAGCAATGACATAGGATTCAAAATACTTTTATTCCAGTCTTGGCTCTGCCATAATCTCATTTTAGAATTTTAGGTGAGACATTGAACTAAACAAAATCTTGTTAGTTTTGCTACTCTTAATTTCTTTTTATGTAATAGAAACCAGACTACTCTTTTTATTTATTTTTATTTTTATTTTTTAAGATTTTATTAATTTATTTGACACAGTGAGATGGAGCGAGAGAGGGAACACAGCAGGGGGAGTGGGAGAGGGAGAGGGAGAAGCAGCCTCCCCGCTGAGCAGGGAGCCCGATGAGGGGCTCGATCCCAGAACGCTGGGATCATGACCTGAGCTGAAGGCAGACGCTTAATGACTGAGCTACCCAGGCACCCCCAGACTACTCTTTTTAAAGCAAATTTTATTTTTAAATTTATTTGGAATAGTAGGTATAATATGGGATTCTAAAGACTGCTCATTTAATCCAGAAGAAAGCAGCTAAGTAGGAAAAATGTGACAAAGAATAGATAAGATGGATTTTAAAAAGTAAGGTAGTTGATATAAATCAAACCATATTTATAATTATGCTAAATATTATTGTTCTAAACACTAGATAAAAATACAAGAGCCAACTGTATGCCACCTGTAAGACACCTACTTTAAATATAAAGACAAAATAGGTAAAAAGTTAAAAAGATGCAATATTCCAAGAAAAAAGATGCAATATTCAAACACTAATCACATGAAAGCTGGAGTGGCACAATATAAAACAGAGTAGACATCAGAATGAGAATATATTACCAAGTGTAAAGAAGATTTTACAATAACAAATGAAGTCAGCTGGGGGGAAGCATAATTGTCTAAATGTGCATTCTGAGTATAACTGGAAATGTGCATCCTTAAAATAATAGGTCTCCAAAATGCATGAAGCAACAACTTCATATATATACATATTAACAATTATATTTAGGATTTAAAATCTCCTCTTTCAGTAACTGATAAACAGGTAAAAAAGAAATCACTAATTATAGAGAAGACATGACAAAATATCAAACGTATTAACCTAATTTATATTTTTAGAACACCAAACCCAAGGACATCAGAATTTCAAATCTTTTCAAATGAAAATGAAACATTCAGGAAGATTCATAATATGCTGGACCATAAAACAAGTCTCTCTAAATTGAAAAGAACTGTAATTATAATTTCTTCATTGACTCCAACAGAATTAAATAGATAAGCAATAATTGAACTCTATATAGACAATTTCCAAACACTTCAAAATTAAATCATATACTTATAAATAAATCATGGGTCAAATAAAAAATAAAAAATTATATTAAAGATATTCTGAACTAAATGATTAAATTGAAATTAAAACATAACAGATGAAAATCTGTGAGATAAAGTTAAAGCATTGCCTAGGGGGAATATTTTAGCTTTAAATATATTAATATTATAATAGAGAGAAAGATATAAAGCTAAAAATCCAAGCTTCTATCTAAATATTATAAAAAGAAACACAAGTTGAAACTAAAGTGTGTAAAGAAAAAATAACAATGATATCATATAATAAAAAATAACAAATGGGCAATCGAGAAAATAAATAACACCAAAACTATTTTATTAAAAAAACAATAAAATTGGTAATCCTGTAGCTAGAATAATCAATATAAAAAGATGAAATAGATATTACTTATATCAAAAATGAGAGGGGCACTGTATGAAGAATAGTATATGAACAACTTTATGCCTAAATTTTCAACAATTTCAATGAATTTGACAAATTTCTTCACAAATCACTTACAGAGGAAACTAACACAAGAAGAGATAGAAAATTCAAATTACCCTATATCTATAAAATGAATTATATTTCAATAAAAACTCCCCCTAACAACAACAAAAATCAACCAGCCAAACAACAGCAAATGCCCCAAGCCCAGAGATCATGTCACAGCTAAATTCTATGACACATATAAGGGAGAAATAACACCAATTCTATACAACATTTCAGAAAACAGAGAAAGAAGAAATGTCTCTAAGCAGATAATTTTGAGAACAATATTGTCATTTTCCAAAACGAGACAATAATAATAAAATAAAAGAAGAACTTCAGGGAACTATTAGTCAAGATTGTAGATTTAAAAAAAAAAAAAAAAACTTAACAAATTAATGACAAACCAGTGACTTTAAAAAGCATAATTTGTGAAACGTCTGATTGAACATTTGAAAATCAATAATGTCATTAGCAATATTAACAGAATAAAGAAAAATATAACTATCTCAACACAAAAAAATATTTTCTTTTTAACGCAGAAAAATATTTTAAGAAAGTGAATATATGTTCATAAAAAACCCATGCACAGAGCATAATAAATTTTCCAGAAATAGAATCACATATTATCACTTGATTTTTTTTAATAAAAGTAACAATGGCAGAGGCAGTGTTCAACAAATAATGTATGAAGTGGCTATCCATATAGATTATGTTTAATGCAACAATAATTGGACAAAGAGTGAACTTATAAAAAAATAAGTAATTGCTGACCCTTATACCTATCCAAACTATGATTTAAATTAGATGTACAGGTAGAGATCAAGAGATTTTCAGATCAGCAAACAATGAGAACTATTACTGACAACAGAAACAACAGAAAAAGAATAAATTATTTATTTAATACTTAATATTAATGATGTTAAGCATTAATCATTTTATTGATGTTTCTTCTGGTAATAATAGATATTAAATATGTATATATTTAAATACCCTTTTAAATTTCAGAAGTGTTTTAGATTCATAGTAATTTTCTGAGGATGAAATACAATTCCAATATATCCTAAACCCAGTTTGCCTTATTGTTAACATCCTATGATACCACAGTGTATTTTTCACAAATAATGAATGAATATTGATACATTAATAGTAACTAAATTCTAAATTTTATGGATATTTTATTGGTTTTCTCTGATGACATTTTTTTGTGCAGGATCCCATGTACAGTCCTACTGAAAATATTTGAATTGGTGATTTAAAGTTTTTGTTTAAAATTTCAATGTCTGGGATTCCTGAGATATAGTGTCTATTGACTGCTCTTTTTTCCCCACGTGTAGGCCATATTTTCCTGTTTTATTGGATGTCTGATATTTTGTTGTTGTTGAAAACTTTTCATTCTAAACAATATAACACAAGTCAACTCTAGAAATTAGATTCACACCCCCTCCCAGGGTTTACTGTTGTTGACGTTTATTTATTTTTATTGTTGTTGCTACTGCTTATTTGTTTTGTGACTTTTGTGAACTAATTTTGTAAAGTCTGTTTTCTTTGTCACATGTGGCTACTGAAGTTTCAGCTTAGTTAGTATAGTAGTCAGTTGATAAGTAGACAAACATCTTCTTAAGTGCCTTGAACCCTAGCTTTTGCTAAGGGACTCTGTGTTTTCAAGGCTCTTATAGGCATTTATAACTTTACCTTAGTCTTACTCCTGTTTTCACAGAGCCTTGATGCCAGCCAGAGGAGAGAGAAGTAGGCCATCTCAGGTCTTTCCTGGACAAGCACACTGGCCCTGCACAGGCATGTTGCCTTCTAAATTTCCAGGAATACATTCCAGGTTTTAAAATTCCCCTATGAATGTCTCTTTCCCCAGCTTTTCCTTTTAGGTCATTTGTCCAACTGTTATCATCGTCTCTTGCAAATGTAATTAAAAAAAAAAAGTGCTGTTGATTGTTTTGTGCCAACACCCCGTGGAAAGGCTATTTGAAGTGAGCAAGCCCTAAGTCAGGTCAAATAAAATGGTAAATCCTATGAGTGTGTGAAGATTTCCAGTCAACTAAAAGATAAAACAGTGACAAATATTAGGAGATGGGGCTTTTGGGAAGCAGCTCCAAATATGTTTTGGCTCTCCTGGGGCTAAGAGGATGCTGGCTTTCACTGCTATTCTGATTGTGAGGCTGTTGGTTTAAAGGCTACTGTGGAGCTGGAGAAAGGGTGATAGAAGTGAGACCATTTAAAATGTCACAAAGTTCATTGTTTTTACCAAGATTCACCAGTTTTCTTGAATCAATGCTCTTCATATTGTTGCAAGCTCTTTGTGAATTTCCAGAGTTCAGGAAAAGTTCACTTTGAAACTATTTTGATATGCAGCTTTATTCCACTTTTAAGATCAAGGGAGTTATTTTTCCAAATGCTAGAAATGCTATATTCTAACAGCCCTCAGAAATCAGCCCTATCTAGGAATTGTCCTTGGGTAAGAGAGCTGTTTTGCCTAAAGTCACACCCAACTCCCAGGGATTGTCTATATTCGATGACTGACAAATGCTAAGATGGTACATCTAGCCACACAGTCCCAAATTGGGACATCTTAAAAGAGCCATCTGAGATCTGGAGCTCCTCATGCATTCTGCTGATATTGCTATGCAATGCAAATTTTTCCTCTTTCCAGTTATGCTCCCTTTATTTTTCTCCCAGATACAGATTTTAAGAATAATCCCTTATAAATTTATTTCCATATGCTAATCTTCAACTCAGAGTTGGCTCACTGGTTAACTCAAATGATAGCATTTGCTGCACATCCTCTGAGAAGCAAATATAAAGACAAATAAATACGCAAGAATTTTATTAGGTGCTTGTGAGAACAAATGGAGAGAGACCCCGAAGAAGCTTGGATAGTCATCAGACTTCAAAAGAAGTCAGACTTCAAGTGAAGGAAAAAGGAAGGATATACAGGGGCGCCTGGGTGGCACAGCGGTTAAGCGTCTGCCTTCGGCTCAGGGCGTGATCCTGGCGTTATGGGATCGAGCCCCACATCAGGCTTCTCCGCTATGAGCCTGCTTCTTCCTCTCTCACTCCCCCTGCTTGTGTCCCCTCTCTCGCTGGCTGTCTCTATCTCTGTCACATAAATAAATAAAAAGTCTTTAAAAAAAAAAAAGGAAGGATATACAGGTAAACAAGGTTAGACCACAGATGAGTATAATGTTTGACAAAGTCACTGGCGATTCTATAATCAAAGTCCGCACTCAGAGGAGTCCTGTGCCTTTCAGGAACTGGCTTGCTTTAATATCCCTGCTTTAAGATACATAGTTTCCTACCTTTGTTTAATGTTCACAACAAGCCCGTGAGGTCAGCTTTCATCAGTGCCTCCTTTAACTGAGGACAAACTGTTTCACTGGAATGTTAATTGCCTGAATTTACCCGAACTGTGAGGTACAGAGCCCGCACTAACCAAGGCAATCTAGTCCCAGGGTTTGTGCCCCTAAGAACTACACTCTAATGACACTGAGCCACTTCATAGACTTGGGATTCCTTGAAGGAAAATGAGACTAGGTCACCTCATGCAGGACACTGAGATTCTTCTGGTCATATACTGTACATCTTTCTCCTAACCTTCCTGTCATGAAACATAAGACCATTGCCAGAATGACTCTGCAATGGAGAAAAGGGAAGTTCCAAACTTCTCAAAATTATTAAACACAGGCTTCGAATTGACCAAGTAATCAAATACTATTAACATTGTGTACTAATTAGCATTTTATTTCTGAACGCATACTTGGAATAGGCGAAGTCAGTCATGGCAGAATTCCCATTTTAGACCCCTGAACCATCGCGTGAGGACAATAAGAGAGATTATGTCAAGCTCCTGCAAGTTCTCTACGTTACCAGAAGAGCAGTAAAAAAGAAAATTATCGCTTTGTCCCTGAACGAACTGCAGCGATTAGTGCTATCCTCAGAGATTTTAAAGAAACTATATTGGGAAGAAAAAACTTGAGGAGTGATTAGGAGGAGAGAAATAACCCTGAAAGAAAGTTTAAGTGTTGGATTGACTGAGCAGTCATCCAAAAGGTACTGTTTTAACCTGAAAAAAAAATGTTGTTGTTTGTTTTAAACCAGAAGCTACTATTCTATTTATTTGGAAAGTTCAAGTGTTTCACTACCTTGCTGTGTCTTTCTTAATCCCCACCCTCTACCCACAACAAGCTCAAACCTGGAGCTTCCAGCATGAGAAGCCACAGTAGAGAAAATACAAATATATTTATTGCAATATTTTATCTTTGCTTTAAGCAGTAATTCCTCTACACTTCCATATCTATATCTCTGTATCTTTATCTCTGTCCGTAGATGTATTTATATAGAGATAGAACAGGCACTGTTCTAAGGACTTCTGGAAGTATTAGCTGATTTAATCCTCATGATATCCCTATCTAGCAGGAAATATTATCAATCAAATTTCAGCTAAGAAAACTGAGGCTAAGAGCTACAAAGTAAAATAAATGCCCCGAAGTTCACAGTTAGTAAAGAAAATGAAACAATGTTTTACACTTAATGAATTAACTCCAGAGCCTGTGTGGACACTTGGTAGACAGTTAAGACTGTTTTCATTCTTCTGTGAAAATAAGTATATTAGTAAATTTAATCAGAGCTTAGGGGCCAGGTATGATGAGAAATTTTATTTTATTAAGAACTAAAGCAGAGGTTAGGGTTTACTGCCTTTTTGTTTTTCAGAAATATTGTCTAGTTCTAAATCTATTTTGAGTCAATATGCACAAATTGTATATGCATATGTATATACACATTCATATATATTTATATATTATTCAAAGACATAATTAACTTTATTGATAAACAATTTAAGGTACTAGCTAGATTCCATGGGCATCAATTACGATTCTATGAGGCTCTAGCACGGATTTACAGTCACAATTAATGGCATGTCAAATTGTTGGAAGAAAGGTATTGATGTTCAATAATAAAGCAATCTGATTCTCAGAAGGCCAGATAGTTTAAACATCTTTCAAAAAATGTCATTTATCTAAGCTGACATGCAAAATGCTCTCATATTTCAAACAGAAATGGTGGAACTATCAAAGTAAGTATATTTATTTTTGTGGCTGTGTTTTATGGAGCAAGAAAAATACAGAATAAAGGTGAATATTCCAGTCTATCATCCGAATCTTTGGTTACTTGTTAATAAATATTCAGAAACATCGGATTTAATTCTTTGTGGTGATACAAGAGTGTGATATTAATAATTTTCATCCAGTCGTTGTCATATCATTTGCTACAATCTTATTGGAGCAAGCTGACTTCTAAGATGGCCCCCAGTGCCTCCTGCCTCCTGGGATGTGTATGTGTAATTCTTTCCCTCTGACTGTGGGCTGCACTTAGTCATTTCATTTTAACCAATATAACATGACAAAGATGATGAGATATCACTTCTGTGATTAGGTTACGAAAGACTGTGACTTCTGTTTTTCTAGCATACTCTCCCTTTCTCTCTGGCTTTGATGAAGCAATTGGCTATGTGGAAGAAACCCATGTGGCAAGGAACTGTTCATGAGCCACTGGCCAGTGAAGAGCTAAGCCTCTCAATCCAACCACCCTTGAGTAAGTGAACTCACCAACAGCCACATGTGTGAATATGAAAGCAGACTATTCCCCAGAACCTTCAGATGACTGTAGTCTTGTGAAAGACTCTGAAGTAGAAGGCCTAGTTCAGCTGGGCCTATATGCTGACCCACAGACTGGGAGAAAATAAATAGGTGTCGTTTTTCTTGTTTTACTGTGATAAAATATAGGTAATGTTTATCGTTTTAACCATTCACAAGTGTACAATTGAGTAGCATTATATACATCCATAATGTTGTGCGACCATCACCATTATTTATACCCCAAACCTTTCATTGTCCTTCAAAAGAGTTTGTACTAATTAAACACGAATACCCCTTTCCCCTGGATCCCTAGTAATTATGATTCTACTTTTTGTTTCTATGAATATGCTGTGCTAGGTACCTTGTGTAAGTAAAAGCATATGATATTTGTCCTTGCGTATATGACTTATATCACTAAGTACAATGATTGCAAGGTCCATGTTACAGGATATATCAAAATTTTATTCCTTTTTATGGCTGAATAATATTCCAATGAAGTATGTACCACATCTTGATGGACGCTTGGATTGTTTCCATCTTTTGGCTATTGAGAATAATGCTGCTATTATATTGGTGACAAATACCCGTTCCAGTTCCTACTTTCAATTATTCTGGATATACGATATATATCTATATCTATCTATCATCTATCTATCTATCTATCTATCTATCTATATCTATATCTATATCTATGAGTGGAAGTGCTAGGTCATATGGTACCTTGACCTATGTTTAATCTTATGTGAAACTGCCAAATCATTTTCCACATGGCTGCACACTTTCTCATTCTCAACAGCAATACATGAGAGTTCTAATTTCTCCATATCCTTCCCAACACTTGTTATTTTCTGGCATTTCTGATTTATCTACTTATTGTTATAGTAGGTGTGAAGTGGTATCCCACTGTGGCTTTGATTTGTATGACTCCTATAACTATGATGTTTCTTTTCATGTACATATTGACTATTTACAAATCTTTGAAGAAATGTCTCCTAAGTCTTTTGTCCATTTCTTTTTTGGTTGTTTGTCTTTTGTCATTGAGTTTTAGGGGTTCTTTATATATTCTGGATATTAATCCTATATTTAATCTGAAAATATTTTCTCTCATTCATTAGGTTGTCCTTTTGTTTTCTTGATAGTAATCTTTGATGCATAAATGTTCTTAATTTTGACAAAGTTCAGTTTATCAATTTTTTTTTCTTTTGTTGACTATGCTTCATCTTCATGAAAACACTGCCAAATTAAATATCATGAAGATATTCTCCAGTGTTTCCTTCTAGGGGTTTTATTGTTTTACCACTTACATCTAAGTATTAAGTTAATTTTTGTAATTATTATAGGTGAGGTTAAACTTTACTCTTTTGCACACAGATATCTAGTTTTCCCAGCACCATTTGTGAAACAACTGTTCTTCCCCAATGAATGGTCTTCTTATTAAAAAAAAAAAAAAAATTGACCATTAAGTGTGGGTTTACTTCTGGGCTCTCTAGTCTACTCCACTGGTTTACATGTCTATCTTTTTTTCCAGTGCCATACTTTAAAATTATCACAGCTATGTCATAATTTTTGAAACTGTGCCGTGTGAGTCCTTCAATGTCATTCTTCTTTTTCAAGACTGTTTTAGCTAGTGAGGTGTTGGGGTTACGGTAGAGCATGAAATCAGCCATAATACCTGGCTTGCTAAAATGTGACATGGAGGCCAGTGGGGGCAATGAAAGGTTTTGGAGAAGGGCACAGGCCTTTGGAATGCCAAGGTCTGTGGGACCACTCTGCAGTTGGAAGGCCCCAGGGAGTTGCTTCCCCCAACGCCCAAGCTTTCTCAGCCCAGACAGCCGCGCTGTGATCTAAGAGATGCATGCATTGTCCCTTAGGCTATGTTTAGCAGCCAGCCACACGTAGACCACACAGACTAGCATATCCTATCTTTCCCGTATACAGATCCTCCTAGTTCCAGTAAGACCCCTTGTCACACATCAGGTGCATGAGAAACAGTGATAAGGATTTGTGATTATGCTGAAGGACCAATAAAAGTGGAAGCAAAGAAGAACAAAGGGTCCTCATCTCTGAGCTTGACCCCCTTGCCTTCTCATCTTTTTCACAGCAGAGTTTGGAGTAATCTTCCATTCAAAGGTGCAGGGATTACAGCCATTCCCAGCAATGAGGGCCACTTGCAATTCCATATGTATTTGAGCACTGGCTTTTCTTTTCTTTTCTTATTTTTTTCTTAAAAAAAAGGATGTGAGAATTTTGATAGAAGCTATTAAATCTGTAGATCACTTTGCGTAGTATTAAGATTTTAATAATATTAACTCTTCCAACACATAAACATAGATATCCTCCATTTATTAAGTCTTCTTTAATTTCTTTCAGTAATATTTTGTAGTTTTCAACATATAATTCTTTCACTTCCATGGTTTTATTTATAATTATTTAAGTCTTTTAGGTGCTAATGTAAATAGAATTTCTTTCTTAATTTCCATTTTGGATTATTTGTTGTTGGTGTATAGAAACAAATTACTTTTGTGTGTAACTTTTACACTGTAACTTTGCTGAATTTTACACTGTAACTTTGCTGAATTTATTTATTGGCTCTATTAGCTCTCTTATGAATTTTTTGGATGTTCTACATATACAGTCATGTAATCTGTGAGTAGAGATAGTTTTGTGTCTACCTGATACACAGTCTAATCCCACTTTTAAGATTGAAGTACTTATTTTTCTAAATGCTAGAAATGCTATATTCTAACAGCCCTCAAGTTTCACCCCTATCTGGTAGTTGTCATTGGGTAAAGTGAGCTGTTTTGCCGAAAGCCATATACCACTCCCAGGGAACGTCTACGTGCAATGACTGACAGATGCAAGGCTGTCAAGTGTAGCCTCCAGTCCATGTCTCCAGGTCTTTATCTCATTGAGCATATTTAAGATAGTTGTTTTAAAGTCTGTCTGTCCGAATTCTGGGCTTCCCTAGTAACATTCTCTGCTGATTTGTTTGTGTTCCTTTGCATAGGTTCTTCTTCCCTCTTTCTTTGTATGCCTTGTTATTTTTCATTGAAAACCAGATATGTAAATCTTATAATATGGTAAATCTGGAACTTAGACACCCCTCTTCCCCCATGGTTTGCTATTACTTATTTATTTCACTGTTATAGGGTATCTCTGTGCTGAGCATCAGCCTGAGGTAAAAGCTTAACATCTTTTCAGGTCTTTTCTGAGCTCTTGCATCTTTTCATAAGCGTCTGTGGTCTTTCTAAATTTTCCCATATATGAGATTGTGCCGGAATATACAAAAAATAAGTGCAGCAACTTAAATTTCCTGGAAACTGCTTCAGATGGTAGGACTGTGATAATGACCACCCACCTCTGTGTGTGTATGCCTCTCCGTTCAGAAGCAGTAATGAACAATGAGAACACAGAATCACAAGATTTGGAGAAGTTCCTTATTGTGTACCTTGGCTCCAACACACTGCACCAGAATCTATGGTTAACATCCCCTGATATAAAGCTGGGAAGTGTGTCATAGGTAGATGACATCACACTGATTGATAAAATTGACAGAGATTAACTATCCAAGCTCTCCCCTGGAAGCTGAAATGTTCACATGAACTCCAGGGTTGGAAGTAATCACTTCAGACTGTTTCTGCTAGTATAATTGTGCAGGTGGAGAGGTGAATTCCTGGTCCTTTCCGCTCCACCGTCTTCCCTGATATTAATCAAAATATGTGTTCTTTCTAGGGCCATTAAAATTTAGAGTAAGAACTTGTTACATAGCAATAAATGCCTAATGCACTTATGAATATAGATTGAAACAGATTCAACAAGTAGGTACATGAAAAATATTACGTTGCTATAAAAATATGCCATCTTTAAGAGCAGATATGTGAGAAATATAATAAGTTCTTAGAAGATAAGATATATAGAACTAACAAATGAATTAACATACAAATAGGTGACATGATCAACATTCCAGCTGCATTAGGAGTCAGTATATATGCTTAGAGCAAACTCCGTCTCTCCATATAAAAATTAGTATGATGAGTTATCTAATAAAACCGCAGGATAAACCTGGTTCTGGGAAAGAGCAGCATAGGATAAATGAAATATGATTCTACTTTTATCACATACTACTTATTATAGTTAATCTCTCCCACCTAGTTGCATAGAAATATTTTTTTTCTTCAGAAACTTTCAAATATGAATAGAAATAGAAACTTACAGTTTCTAGAAAAGTTGGACAGTTTATTTATCCATGCATTTGTTGACTTACTGATATTATTGGGCACTTATATAAGTCATTCTGTTAGTAATGCTGGAAAAATCAGAGTTGAATGAATGATTCTGTCCTATAAAAATGTAACCAATAGCTTGGTATATAATTGTCCATATTTGTCTAGTAAATTGTTACAAGGGTATTTCTATAAAAAAGGCTGGGGGGACATCTTCCTACCTACCTTAGGACAATTCCACTATCCTAAAATTGCGTGGAAGTTGCTAAACAAATACCAATTTTTAAAATCTCAATTGTTTTCTTATAAAATTATAAAAACATTTACATCAACGCTTTATGTATATAGAGAAATAATTGCAAGGCATTGTTATGTCTATCTTCTAGGAAATCATTTCCATTATCTTAGTATTTGCATAAACAGTGGCATGGCAATTTTACTGCCAAGTTATAATTATGACTTAACAAGGTTTATCAGACAGTTGAATGGTGACTCCCAGAACAATGTGAATCAAAGTTTGTGTATGGCTCATTTAGGTCTTGAGTACTTTCTTTTGTATTCTGTCATTTCATGTACCATGAGATACAATTGACCATAAAGTTGCTACATGCTATAATGGGGTATTTACTGTTTGCTTTTCAGCTCTATATTCACCCCCTAGATTCCTGCATTGTATTCTATGATGGCGGGCTATATTCATACTCTTTTACCGTTAGATTTTCTGGTAGGAGGCTCATGTGGGACCTCTGAAAATTTGAAAAAGGATGTAAACTAACTAATTAACTCTCTTTCTCCTGCCTTTTCTTTTTTAAATAGCATCATTAAACTGTGCCTCTCCTTTCAGTAATTCTGCTTTATCCATAGTAATGAACATCCTTAACACCACTCACTGTTTTCATATTCATAACTACAGTCAATTCTCTTCACACCAACGTCTCACCTTGGAAGAAATGGCTAATATTCTAAGATGTTTTCAAGATTTTACTTATATATGTTAAAAAGAATCTCAGTAATACTTATTAGATTGGTATTAGTTACTTTTGTTCCTTTATAATTAATTCAGATTAGTAACCTAAAGAATTTAACACTAGAATTAATTGAGATAGCATCCGATATTTCCCAATATTATAAGGTTTAAAATCTACAATTGAGAGAATGCCCCATAGAGTATGAGAGTCCAGGTAAATTTTCAAAAATATGGTAACCTCTTCATTTCTGAGAAATAATTCTTTGGGAAAAATGCCTCCTTATAGTTGAGCATTTTTTCTCATAAAATTAGTTGAGAACTTTTCACAGAGTATTAATGATATATAATATCCATGGAGAATAGATTAAAATAGATCATGCTTGGGGCATCTGGGTGGCTCAGGTCATGATCTTCGGGTCCTGGGATTGAGCCCTGCATGGGGCTCTCTGCTCAGTGGGGAGTCTTCTTTCTCTCCCTCTGCCCCTCTCCCTTGCTCATGCTCTCGCTCTCCCTCTCTTTCTCAAATAAATAAGTAAAATCTTTTTTAAAAGAGTAAAACAGATCATGCTTATACTGTATAATAATTATAGATGTTAATAGTGCATACCGCTACAAATATGCAAATGTGAACATGATTAGAATCCTACTGAAAATAGAAAAAGGACAACAAAATTAAACACTGAAATATATCAAAAGTGATTATTTGTTTAAAAGAAATGAAACATAACTGTACTTTAAAACTTCTGGTGAATTAACTTTTTGTCCTTCAATGTATATAGTAACAGAAAATTGTTTTTATAGACATCATGTATTTATCTTGTAATACAAATCTGGTTATAAGGGAAATAGATAAACTGTGTAGATGGAAGAGTGTATATAATTGGGGAAGATGGTACATAATGTCTGATGATTATTATTCTTATAATAAAAGATCTGAGTTACCATTAAGTGTGTCCCAGGATTCTTCTGAAAATAGACTAGCATATGACAACGGATTTTTAAAGCAAGCATATTTTGGTGATTCTGTAAATTAAGTATTTTCAATAAGAACTGGATTATAGCATATTGAATATATTGGACAATTCTCCCTTATTATTTAATAAAGAGCTTATTTAAAAAGCGTATAATAGCAATGGCAGTAAACATACTTTTCTAAAATCTGCTCTTGGGAAATCCTAACATGCATTTTAATAATCACTTAATGAGCATTTAAATTTATTATAAAATATTTTAGTCAATATCTATTACAGAATATAATACATTCATTTTACCTCTTACCAATGTATGATAATTTTTACTAACTGATATAGTTACTGCTGAACAATAAATGAAATCACAAAAATAAGTGTATGATTCCTTTATCTTTCCCATTGCTAAGTATCAAAAGCTTCTCCCCCTCAGTCTATATGTCAATCAAAGATAAAGAAAATTACCCCAAAACTTCGTCTCATAGGAAATCTAATTTCTAGTCTTGACTTTACTTTCTTTCTAACCAACTGCTGTATTCTTTTAAAGTTTTATTGCTTTATAGATAATAATAATGAGGAAAAAATTAAAAAGACAATATCAAGATAATAAACCTATAGGCAACAAGACAGATCATTTTTCACTGGCCTGATAACAATTGCTTTATCTAGATTTCCAGAGGTCATCCTGACATGAGGTAAATTAGGGACTGACAATTGTCTAATAAGTTGAAGCTATGTGAATTATTAAAAATTTATATAACTTTCTTTTTTCACATATAAAAACTTTGGAAGTCCCTACTTTATCCTAAAAACAAGTAAAACACTGAACAGCCTGAAAAATCAATAGCTCTTCTTGGATCCCTAAAAGAAGGGAAAACATAGGACAAACCACCATCCCCAAGATTAAAAAGACAGACAGGCAAATAGAGGAAGTCACAACTTACGGGAGCAGACACAAGCAGAAAACATCACAGGAACCAGTGCTGGGGTAGGAAAAATCGCTGCAGGCTCAGTGTGGACAACTCTGAGAATTAAAGGGTACAGGGGGGTACAAGTCACAGAAGGATCTCCAAAAATTATGAGATTTGCCCCCAAGAGTTCAACTAGGTTCCCACAGTAAATATTGGGGGGGGGGGACCCTGTGCTTCCAGCAGAAGGGGCAAAGAAACTATTTTGAAATACACCAGAGCACACTGTTCTTAAGAAGGCCTGACCTTAGGGGAAACTAGTTAACCACAGTCTAACTTACTTGAGTATGATCGGATCCTAACTGAGCTGAGGGAAAGGAAACACCCAACTCCAGCCTACTCTGGCCACCTAAGGGGGAGAAAAAAAACTGAGGAAGTCCTGGGAAATTCACAGTCCTGGGGCATAGGTTCACTGGACACCTAACTGGGGGACTGTAAAATGCTTTCCTCTCCCACATCTCCCCACCACATTATTAAGCCCTATTGACAGCAGTCCATCATGTCTGGCTATGAAGAAAAATGACAAGGCATACCAAAAGGCAAAAGACACAATCTGAAGAGACAGAGCTAACATCAGAACCAGACATGTCAGGGAAGTTAGAATTATCAGACTGGAAATTTTAAACTATGATTAATATGCTGAGGGCTCTACTGGAAAAAAGTACACAGTATGCAAGAACAAATAGGCAATATAAGCAACAGATGGAAATTCTAAGAACCAAAAAGAAATGTGACAGATTAAAAAACATGTTACAGAAATTTTCTTTGGTGGGAAAAAGACTATAAGGAAAGAATCTGAGATAGAGGATATATCAATAGAATCTTCTAAAACCAAAGAGCAGAGAGACAAGGACTAAAGAAACAAACAACAAGACTAGAATATCCAATGACTGTGGGAAAACTACAAAAAGTGTAACATACAAGTAATGGGAATCCCAGAAAGAGAAGAAAGAGAAGAACAAAAAGATATTTGAAACAGTAATAACTGAGAGTTTCCCCCAAATTAATGTCTGACACTGAAACATGTTCCAGGAAGCTCAGAAAACACCAGGCAACATAAATGCCCCCTCAAACCACAACAAACAAACAAAAATAAAAACAAACAACAAGAACAAAAATCTCAGACCACTCTGGAATGAAACTAAAAATCAATAACAGAAATATAACAGGAGAATCCCAAATACTTAGAAATTAAACAAGATACTTCTAAATAACACATGGATCAAACAAGAAAATTCAAGGGAAATTACAAAGAATATTTTGAACTAAATGAAAATTAAAGCACAACTTATAAAAATTTGTGGAATGCAACAAAAGCACTGCTTAGAAGGAAATTTATAGTGTTGAATGCATATATTAGAAAAAAGATATAAAATCAATAACCTATATTTCTACCATAGGAAACTGGAAAAAGAGCAAACTGAATCCAAAGTAAGCAGAAGATTAAAAAAGATTAGAGTAGAAATCAATAAAGAATATCAACAAAACCAAAAGAGAATGGTTTTTAAAATATCAACAAAATTGATAAACCTCTAGCCAGATTATATAAGGAAAAAAAGAGAGACGGCATAAACAAACTACTAATATTAGAAATGAAAGAAGGAATATCCCTTCAGATCATACGGATATTAAAGGATAATAGAAAAAATACAATGAACAACTTTATGCCCACAAATTTAAAGACCTAGATGAAGTAGATCATTTACTTGAAAAATAAATTCTGTAAAACTCATACAAGAATAAACAGACAATTTGAATAGCTATCTATGGAAAAAAATTGAACAAATAATTACTAACCTTCCAAAGTAGAAAACAGAAAATAATTATTAGCCTTCCAAAACCCCAGATAGGTTTGCTGGAAAATACTACCAAACATTTAATGAAGAAATTGTACCATTTCTCTACAACCTCTTTCAGAGAATACAAAGGATATACTTCCTAGCTTATTCTATGAGGCCAGGCAGGCTTTGCAATAAAAGAAAATTACAGACCAGGGGTGCCTGTGTGGCTCAGTTGGTTAAACGTCTGTCTTTGGTTCAGGTCATGATCCCAGGGTCCTGGGATGACACCCCACGTCAGGCTCCCTGCTCAGCATGAAGTCTGCTTCTCCCTCTCCCTCTGCCCCCCGCCTCCCAATCATGCTCTCTCTCTTTCTCAAATAAAAAAATAAAATCTTTTTTAAAAAAAGAAAACTACAGTCCAATATTACTCATGAACATTGACACAAAAATTCTCAACAAAATATTTAGCAAATTGAATTCAACAATGTAGAAGAAGAATTATACACCATAACCAAATGGGATTCATCCCAGGTTGTAAGCCTGTTTCAACAATCGGAAATCAATTAATGTAATCCATTACATTAACAATCTAAAAAAAATCAATTGATGTAGAAAACCCTTTGACAAAATCCAACACCCATTTATGATAAAAACTCAAAATGTGAATAGAGAGAAAATTAAAAATACAATGCCATTTACATTAGCACCCCTCAAAATGAAATACTTATACATAAATCTAACAAAATATGTACAAGACCTATATGGCAAAAACTACAAAACTCACATGAATGAAACCAAAGAAAAACTAAATAAATGCAGAGATAGTCCATGTTCATGGATAGGAAAACTCAATATTGTCAAGATGTCAGTTCTTTCCAACTTGATGTATAGATTCAATGCATTCCCAATCACAATTATAGCAAATTGTTTTATGGATATAAACAAACTAATTTTAGAGTTTATATGGAGAGAAAAAGATCCAGAAAAAACAACACAATGTTAAAGGAGAAGAATGAAGTTGAAGGCAAGCACTATCTAACTTCAAGTCTTACTATAAGGCTGTAGTAATCAATATAGTATGGTAACGGCAAAAGTGTAGAAAAATAGATCAATGGAAAAAAATAGAGGTCCACTAAGTAAACCAATATAAATATAGTCAACTCATCTTTGACAAAGGAGCTAGGGCAATAAAATGGATCAAAGATAATTACATTAGTTAAAATTAGTTAACATGGGAGAAAACTTAGATGACCTTGGTTGTGACAATTCCTTTTTAGGTAGAACAATAAAGGTACAATCCATGAAAGAAATAGTTGATGAGCTGGGCTTCATTACAACTAGAAACTGCCCTGTGAAAGACAATAGCAAGAGAATGAGAAAAAACACCCATGGACTTGGAGAAAATATTTGCAAAGGATACACCTGATAAAAGACTGTTATCCAAAATAGGCAAAGAACTCTTAAAATCAATAAGAAGAAAACAACGAATCTGATTAAAAATGGCCAAAGACCTTAATAAACACTTCTTCAAAGGAGATATACAATGGTAAATAAACTTATGAAAAGATGCTCTCCATCATATGTCATCAGGGAAATGCAAATTAAAACCACAATGAGGTACCACTATATGCCTATTAGAAAGGCCAAAATCTGGAACACCGACAACACTAAATGATGGTGAAGACATGGAGTAACAAAACTCTACCAGAATTCATTGCTGGTAAAAATACAAAATGGTACAGCCACTTTGGAAGACAATTTAAAATTTCTCACAAACCTGAACACACTCCTACCATGAGATTCAGCAGTTGTGGTCCTTGGTATTTACCCAAAGATGTCGAACACTTATGTCCATATAGGGGTTATAGCAGCTTTATTTTTATTTGCCAAAACTTAATAGCAACCAAGATGTCCTTCAGTAGATGAAGGGATAAATAAGCTGTGGTACATCCAGACAATAGAATATTATTTAGTGTTAAAAAGAAAAGAGTTATCAAGCCATGAAAATACAGAAAGGAATCTTAAATACATATTACTACATGGAAGAAGCTAGTCTGTAAATGCTATATATTGTATGATTCCAACTATATGGTATTTTGGAAAGGGCAAAACTATGGAGGCAGTAAAAAGAGAGTAGTTGCTAAGGATTTGACGGTAGAGATTGATGAATAGGCAGGACACAGGGGATTTTTAGGGCAATGAAATGACTCTGTATGATACTATATGCATAGATACAGTCATTATATATTTGTCCAAAACCATGGAATGTAGAACAACAAAACTGAATCATAATATAATTATGGATTCTCGGTGATCATGATGTATCAATGTAGGTTCATCAATTGTAAGAAAAGTACTACTCTAGTGGGGTTGCTGATAATGGAGAAGGTTATTCATGTATGTAGGTGGTCTGTATAGGAAATCTCTGTACCTTCCCCTTAATTTTCCTGTGACCCTTAAATTGCTATAAAAACCACTCTTTCAAAGATCATTTCAGGCAGTAATCTCTTTGACATTGACCTTAGCAACATTTTTGTAGATAAATTCCCTCAGCTGAGGGAAACAAAAGCAAAAATAAACTATTGGTACTATACCAAATTATAAAGCTTTTGCACAGCTAAGGAACCTATCAACAAACGCAAAAGTCATCCTACTGAATGAAAGAAGATATTTGAAAATGACATATCCAATGAGAGGTTAATATCTAAATTATACAGAGAATTTATACAACTCAACACCAAAAGCCAAATAATCTATTTAGAAATGGGCAGAGAACCTGAATAAACACTTTTCCAAAAAAGACATACAGATGGCCAACAGACCCAAGAATAGGTGCTCATCATCACTAATCATCAGGGAAATGCAAATCAAAACCACAATGAGATATCACTTTATACTGTTGCAAAGACTAGAATCATAAAAGCAAGAAATAACAAGTACTGGTGAGGATGTGGAGAAAATAGAACCTGCCTACACTGTTGGTGAAAATGTAAGTTAGTGCAATGACTGTCGAAACAGTATGGAGTTTCCCCCCTCAAAATTAAAAACAGAAATACCATATGATCCAGTAGTCCCACTGCTGGGCATTTACCAAAAGAAAAAAAAATTCAAAAAATATATGCACCCCCATGTTTATTGCAGCATTCTTTATAATAGCTGAGATACATAAGCAGCCCAAGTGTCCATGAACAGATAGAAACTATATATAATGGAATACTAGTCAGCCATAAAAAAGAATGAATCTTGTCATTTGTGACAGCACAGATGGAACTAGAGGGTATTATGCTAAGTAAAATAAGTCAGAGAAAAACAAACACCATAGGATTTCATTTACATATGGAATCTAAAAAACAACAAACCAAAAAACAAACTCATAAATATAGAATAAATTGATGGTTACCAGAGCAGAGGTGGTATGGAATGGGTAAAATAGATAAAATGGATTAAATGGCACAAGCTTACAGTTATAAAATAAATAAGTCATTGGGACAAAAAGTTAGCATAGGGAATATAGTCCATAATATTATAATAATAATGTTGTATGGTGATAGATGGTGACTATTCCCATCATGGTGAGCACTGAGTGATGTATAGAATTGAATCAATATGTTGTACACCTGAAACTAATACAATTGTATGTTAATTATACTACAAGAAAATAAAAATATATCTTAAAACTAAAAAAAGCAACAGACTCATGAAATTTGGGATAGCACGAGTAGTGACAACCAGATCTTGGGCTGAGGGTAAAGACCCAGGGCACTCTCAGAAGAGTTAATGTGGATCAAGTCCATTCTTATTTTACTGGTTTACACTGTAGGCTATTACCAAACTGTTAAGTCCCAAAGTATATATGTAATTTTGGACCATCATTGGAAAAATAAAACCTTTAAATGTACCAGGATGAAAAGATGGGTCATAAAGTCTGTGGACACATAGCAGATATCAGAGGTAAAAAAGAGTGCAAAGAAAGAAGTAAGTCATTTACAAGTTTCCAAATTATAGTTTTGAAGAAAGTAAATATGTTACTTTTAGACAAATTACTTTTAGAAAATACATTTCCTCATCTTTATAATAATGTCTAAATTTTACAGTTGTGCTATTTTATGAATTACAGCATTTCTATGCAAATTGTTGTACTCTGTATGCCTAAAAGTCTTAATTTAAAAAATGACCTTAAAATATTTACATAAATGTGTGTTTGAGTTTACTTATACATTGTTATCTTGTTTGTTAGGAAATCTCAGGCTGGTCGCTTTTATTCCTGCATAGTCAATTTTGTTATTTTACAACTTTCAGATTTTTTGTCAACTTGTAACCAACCCACTTATATTATTCTTACTCAATGTGTGTGTCATCATGGTTCTTAGTTGCAAATTACAGAAATGAATTCAAATTAATGTAGTTAAAAGGTGGATTATTGGAAGTATAACATGGAGCTCACAGAATCTATGGAAGGCCTATTAAAACAAGCACAGAAAGTGGAAGGGGAGAGAGAAAAGCTGAGGACATAGTGAAATCTTCCAAAGACCTCCAGAATATCACTGTTGGTGATGGGGCACAGAAGACTGCCACCGCTGGATAACCACCCTCATGAGATACTTAATATAAGCACCAATGGGGTTTTGATTCTAGCGTTACCACCTTCAGTGTATTCAGGATTCTGGCAGTCAAAGCCATGACTGGTGGAATGAATCCTAAACTGTCACTGCTTTTTTGGGTTACTAACATCAGAGTCAGAGCTGGGTATTCACTCCAGGATCACTCTTCCAAGTGATACCACGTGACTGGCTTAGCTTTAGTCACATACTGGTGAGCTGGATGCCAAGGTCTGAAGGAAGCAGAGCACAGTGTCCAGTTACTGGCCAACATCACTAGCAAAATTTCCCAATGCAGTTAACCACTTTGGCTGCCTAATATGCATGTACATGATTCTTTGCATAATTAAAACTGTTTCTGCCTAATTTAATGCAACATTCTGCATTCTGTCCAAAACACATTCACCCATCCACAATGTATTACAACCTACTGCTCATAATTTTGACATGCTCTCAACTTAGTATTCTTTATATCATAAAATGAAGCATCATAGTAGACCTTAAACAACAAGATCAATGAATATTTCAGCAGAAGACAAAAATAGTTAAATTGTATTAAATATTCACAGGCTATAGCAATAAAGAAAATAAAGGTAGACTATAGTTTTCATTTATATAAACCTTATACCAATTACTTCATGGTAAATTGGGTTTCTTAATTACCCTTAATCTACCCAAGGTCACAGCTAGTAAGTAGTATTGCCAGGTTCCAGACCAGGTGGTCTAGTTTCAGAGCCCATGTTGTTGTTCTCGAGGCATTACTGTTTCCCAGTCCTACTAGCTTTCAGTCCTTTTTCTGGTTTTTGTAATAGATTATTTTCAGATGCTAATATGCTTTAGGAAGTTTAGGATGAAGTTCCTAGTCTTCATTCTTCTGTGAAATTTTCCAGTGTTTTCACATTCCTTCCATTTTATCTCTTCTACTTACTAAAATTCTAGTGTGCAAAATTGTCTAGATTTTACGTTTACAGACTGGCAGAGTATGTGATACTTCCCTGCACAAATTTTATTCCTCTAACAGATTTCTTGCCCTTTTCCTTTGATTTTTCCCCTTTTCTTTTCCCTTTGTGAGAAATTGTGCTATTTCTCTTAAGGACTTCCAGATCCAAGTGGTGTGTGCAGGGTAAGACTATTTTAATTTAGTCAAGAAAAAAATGTATATATAATAGAAGACTGATTATAAGAGTAACTGTTTTGACTTGATTTAAATGGAGTGATTCTAGAATCTGGTAAGTATAATGCCAATTGTTACTTTTAGAAGTCCTTTATGTTGGTGATATATCCATTTAGATCTAATTTGTCATGAAATATTTAAATAAGAACGTTTTAGGATATTTTCTTTCAAGTTCCCTTTTGGTCGATTTTATTCCTCTCCTTTTTCACACTCAATTCCCAAGGCCTGGCATTTCTCCCTTAACCTTTTTCAAATCTGAACTTCCTTTTAATCTCTCGTCCTAGATTGGGACTCTATCATCTCTTGACTGTACATTCTAATGATTTCTTTGAGATAGATTATTAGTACTATAAAAATGGGGACTGTATCTCTCTGTTCTCTTTTATATCCTAAATGCTGAGCACAATGGCTGCACATAGTAAGGAGGCTTTTAAAATATATCACAGACTGATGAATGAATGAATAATGAAGATTAATTTTCTAATTCATTCTTCACTCCAATAAATGCCCAATAAATAATCAGACTAACCAACTGCTTACATGGCAGCACTTTTCTGCTAAAAAAAAAAATATGTATCCCATCACCATTTTTCTTATAATAAATTACATTTCTTCCACTAGTTTGAAAACTCATTGAATTTTAAAAATTATCTAGAATATTAATTCCAACAGATTTACTAGATTTTTCTCTTCACACAGTGGACCAGACATCTGTAGACTCTTCAAGATATCAGAAAAAAATACCCACCCCATGTGCAAAGAATATAGAAGGTAACAAAATATGCAAACATTTGGATTAATGGTTACTACTGATGTTCAGAAAATTATGTTCTGGATATTGTAAAAATACTGGAAAATTGTAATTGTTGATTGCATGGACGTAATTTCCTCTCCCGTGTTGCTTTGAAACTTGTCTTTATAAAAGCTTTCCTCTTCTGTTTTCTTCTCTATGTATTCCATCATCCTTGAAAGCTACATGTGAGAACAGTGGTGCAATTCAAGCTGCAATATTACGGTAGTAAAGTATAATAGTTAAGAACACGAACTTTGAAGCCAGACCACTTGAGCTTGAATTCTCACTGAGCAACTTTGACACTTTTCTAAATCTCCATTGTACCTCATTTTCCTGATCTGTAAAATATGAATATAATAGTACTTACTTCAGGGGGCTCTGAAAGAGTTAAATTGGTAGCTGTCACATGGATGATTCCCACATACTATCCCTTGTTGTTTTTCATTTTAACCCTGGTTGAGTCTTCATATGCAGAATAAAATTAACCATAAAATAACAAAATACAGTGAAATTGAAAGGGAAGATTGCCCTTTTTAAAAATATATTTCAACAGAAACCTTTTTTAATGTATATAGTATCCAAATTATCACCTAATGTGTATTGTTCTTAATCAGGAATAACTGAACAAAACATAAGTGTCTAATTCTGGTGTTTTTCTCTCAACCAACCAACTAACATTAAAGAAAACCAGCACGTCACATAAATAATATTTAATTAAAGTATGAGTTTAATGTAAGTATATAATATTAATATATGCATTCCTATATGCACATACTGCTGAAAAATTCTTCAAACCATGAGTTTCCTGGTTTCATTAAATAAACTCAGCAATTGTTTTTTTTTTTTTTTCATTATAGTACAGCATCACATTGTGTGACTTGGACTTTAATGCTTCATGGAAATTTGCCTCATGTTCCTCTGACTCATAGTTTGAGATTGTATACTAGAGATGATAGGGCAGATAAACCTTGGAAAAGTTTTCTCTCACTGCATTTGGTCTATTATCCACTGACCAGCAATGCTAATGATAATTTGTTATTCCTATAAAAAGGGAAAGAAAAAAGAGCACACTGAAATACCAGGACCAAAATATTCCTTGCTCTTGATGTCAAAAATCTATTTGAAGGTAGTCTACAAACAGAAAAATCTCAATAGGCAGCAACTCTATGTTTGCTTATATACTATTCAACTCGAAGTAAGTTCCAGTGAGAAAATTCAAGCACCTTGCTTCTTCCATGCATTATTCATTGTAAATCAACAAACATCTGCCCTAGTCCAAATGTAGGTTCCCCAGTGGACATAATGGACCAGAACTTAGATATTCACTTTTTCCAATATTTGATGAAATTCAAGATGACTGGGCTTTGGGCAGTGACCTTTTCTTTAAAGCATATATACCACGTTAATGCCTTATTATCATTTTTTGTTTCGAATCAGCTTCCATGTCATTTGAAACAAAAATAAAGTTAGAAATATTTTTGATAGATTAAAATAAGATTATGTATTTTTTATGGAATTATTTGACTATTCTACCTATAGAGGCAGAGAAATGGATTTAAATATGCTTCTCCAACACTGAGAAGCTGATTCCATTAAAGAGTGTTTTTGATATAGTAAGTCCTAAGAATGACACTACCATATTGTTCACATACAATTTTTGTTCACAAATCACATACAGAATCGAAAGCATACATTAATAATAATAAGCATTATATTAAGTTAAAAAATTTTATAGAATTTCAGCAAATAAACTTAGCTATCAGATTTACTATGGACGAGAAGTCAAAAGAAGATCAATGGAATTTCCTCAAATTAACATAAATCCCTATTAAGAAAGTGTCAGATAAGAGCTTTTCTAGTTTATAGTTTCATGTTCGTTTTGTTAAGGCATACTGACAGAGTCCAGGACCATGATGCCAATTCTATCTTACCAGAGAAAGGGTAAGTTATTTTTTTTTGGCAGAACAATTCAATTCCCTTTTTCTGAAATCCAAAGAACTATTCAAAGTGAGTATAAAAAAATGGAACATAATCTTGTAAACATCCTAAAAAAAGATAACGTGCATGTCATCCAAAAAATGAAAACCATAATGTGCCTTAATAAATCATATTACCTATTGATTATCCAACAATGTTGCCAAGTTAAGATTAAAAGATCGTGTTTCTGATTTACAGAAGGAAAAACGTAAAAAGGTGAAGAAAGGACTAGAGAGATTTTTTAAAATTAATTTTCTTATCCAACTTAACATCTATTTTTTTAAAAATATTATTTATTTATTTGTCAGAGAGAGAGAGAGCCCACAAGTAGGGGGAGCAGCAAACAGAGGGAGAAGCAGGCTCCCGCTGAGCAAGGAGCTCGACGCAAGACTCGATCCCAGAACCCTGGGATCATGACCTGAGTCAAAGGCAGACGCTTAACAGACTGAGCTATCCAGGCATCCCCATCTTAACATCTATTAAACAACAGTTACAGAGAAATTTTATTTCTATATTTCTATCAGATGGGAACTTTTCTTGGTTTTATATGTCTTCATGTTAAATTATTTTATACTCTAGAAATGCCATTCATTTGTATCATTTCTGTCTATAGGAACTGGTTTTAGAAATAATAGAAATAATGGCAAAAATGGTTTACATATTTATTATTTACCACTTGCCATGCTGTGTGCTGGGTGCTGTCCATTGCTATCATTTTATGCTGCCTTTTGAGGAAGGTATGATCTCTACTTATCATATATAGAAACAGAAGTAAGAACAAATTAAGCATGTAGAAGAGCTCGAATTTGAATCCAGGTAGTTCTGGGGCTTATTTTTGGCACAGATTCATGTTTGAATTGTGTTTTGGTTACACGCTTGAATTATAGCTCTGCCTCTATAGTTTCCCAGGGACTTGTAAGAATAAGGCGACACTTTTTGCAAGGCATTCTAGAGGAAGTCAGTAAGTATCGAGGTCTTCCTAATACCCACCTAAAAAGGTACTTCCCAGAAAGATTGTACTGTTAATACACAGAATAAAGGCTGTCTTGGAATGCCTTCATTCCCCAGTATTATTTTTCAACAAAATAACAGGCTGGTTTCATTAGGTGATAGCAAAGTTCTCCGAGTTGTCACCTTTAATCCTTCCCACTGCTCATGCAGAACTTAATTCCTTGTTTGAATTTTCCTTTACATATCTCTCTCCAATCTCTTCCCATTCCAATCCAATTCCACCTTATTTGTACTTCCTAAATTGTAAAACCCATCATATCACTCTGTGACTTAAAATTTTTACATGATACTTCACTGCTTAACATAGTTGAAAACTGACCCTCTAGGCAAGTATGACCCTTGGACTGTTTTATTTACCTAAGAAAATATTTGAATTTGAAGTTGAATGTCTTGTGTCTGGGCATACATTCTCCAGTTCCAGAGCTCTTCACATTTTCCAATTTTGTTGTTGTTTTTATTTAGAACCTTACATGTCTGTTAGTTGCTGGACTCTTGTAGGCAGAAGATTTTCTGATTTTTTAATTAATTAGATGAAATTAGCTAAGCATTTATGGTCCAGGAGGTGGTATGGTCTCTGAAGTCATACTACCTAGGTTCAAATCCTTGGTTCAAATCAGGGAAGATGAATTTACCATGTGTCTATAATAATTTTGCTGTGGCAAAACAGTGACCCTGAGCAACTAACTGAATCTTTCTGTTTTTCAATCCCTCATCAAACAAATGGAATAATGTTACTTACTACAATGTCACAATATCTTTGAGATTTTGCAGCCAAAGAGCTCATCACAATCCTTGGTCCATAATATGTGCTCATCAGACAGTCACTAAGTTGTTTATGTTTATACTCTCCCAATTTGAAAGTAGTAAGACTGATCTCTATCCCTTGATCAATATGAACATCTTACATTCTAGAAACAGAATACTGTTCATCACACACAAGGATATTGTTCTGTTTATGTTCATTCTTATATCTTCATCTGAAATTGCCTTTCCTGCTTTTTGTGCCCAGATTTCTCTTCATTCTCTAAATTGCAGATCAAACAGCATCTCTTCTCTGTAGCTTTACCTGAGCCTTCTAGGGAGAATAGTTTATCCTTTATTCTCATAATACTTTTGCACACTTCTACTATGCCATTTATCACAATGAAATACAATTAATTATTTATAATAATAGCTAATATTTGTTGAATACCGTGTGCCAAATATTATGCTAAGTACCTTGCATTCATTATTTCAATTTAAGTTTCAAAGTAATCTTCAATGGCATCTATTGTTATCCTTATTTCTCAAATTCATAGATTTAATTCAATTAAATTTCATCGCAATTGTCTGAAAGAAGTAAATAGCTCAAGTACATACTCTTTGTAAGTGACCGACCTGGGATTAACAATATGACAATATGACATCAGAGCACATCTCTTACTTTCCATAATATATAAGTAGTAAGTACCACATTCATCCTCAAACCCCTAGAACAGAGATCATTCATCATCTTTAAACCTCAGCATCTAGATGAGCTTCTGACGAGCATAAGCACTCAAATATGTGGTAGATATGTGAATCACTTGATTAACTTGTCCTCAGAGGAGCTGAAATACCTGAAAACCACCAATAAAAGGTTTAGTAAACAAAGGCTCTTTAGCATCCTTGGAAGAAATTGATGAGAAGACCACAGTGAAATACAAGATTATCAGAGAGACCTAAGGATCATCTCTAAGTAATCTTTGTTTCTAATAGAACTAACGTGGACATCAAAACAGAAAGTCAAGAGAAACAGTGATGAAAATATACTATGACAACTTTCAAGACAGATGAAATAAAGCCAATTTGACTCATTAGAATGAACAGAGCTTATAAAAGGAATCAACTGCTACAGTAGTCACTATTATTGTAAAACAAGCCATCGCAAAATGTTGTATAACCTCTGTTGGGTTTTGCTGATCTTCACTGGGCTAACTCATGTATGTGTAGAAAGCTGGGGAGTTGAGTAGGAGCTGGTGGAAGATGGCCTTGGCTAAGACTAGGTATGAAGGTACAATGATCTACCTTCAAAGAACTTAGCAAATAGTAGAGTATATGCTATGTAAAGAATCAATTTTAATTCAATACATCATATGATAATGTGGTCCAAATGTATATGATGCTACCAGAGTTAGAAGAAATATTTTCATTATGATGACTGGAGATGATTTCATGGAAATCATTACTACTGACCTTAAAGAAAGGCTAGATTTTTGACAAATGGATATTATAGCAGATGGAATGACAACTGTAGCTATAATTGAGACTACAAAGTGCAAGACATATTCAGGTAATGGCAAATTGTCCAAACTGAGCAGGTTTGGGAAGGTAATGGGAAGAGCTCTGCTGGGAATGGTAAATTGGGGCTTAGTTTATGCTGAGTTATTTTGGATACATTTCATATTCCTTGTGTAGTTTCTTCCTCAGGTATTTTATATTTAATTGTGGAGCAAAAAAAAAAAAGTTAAAGGAAGAAGCAATTACTCATTTGCTAGTAGAGAGACTACTCATTAGCAGAATCATGTATAATAAATGGATAGTAGTTGTGTGCCAAATTTCAAAGTAACAATAAAACCTTGCCTAACCTTTTTCTCAAAGTTTTGGATGAAAATGTTCGGATGAAAATAGAGCTAAGACTGTTAGGCATTAATAAGAATATATAAGTGCTCTTATTTCATGGAGTTTTTCACTATTAGGAAATGTGAGTAATAATATTATAAAAATGCCATGTACTTTCTCCTGTTCAACTTTGCCTCAGTGCTGCAAAGTGATTAGTATTGGGATGTCAGGGACAAAAACTTCTCTGCTGATGGAGCAATTAAATGATGTGGAGCCTGTTTTCACCAGCGAAGGTGATAACTGCATAGAGGAAAGTGACAGAAGCATTAGTCCATGTCCATGGAACTCTCTCCAAAACAAAAACATGAGAAACAAGATGCTTTTATGGACACTGGCTGCTTTTCATTACTGCCCTATCAGACTTCTGAAGCTGATCCCTTTCATCAACTACCATGAAAGCTAACAACAACAAAAATAAAAGTTGTCGGGAAATTTTAGTGTAATCTATTCATTCCAGCCTTGCCTTAACTGACAGCATTGAAATTAGCCACTTGAGGTATCATTAAACTCAGCCAACATCTAAATATAAATATTTTTATTCCAAAGTTTCAAATGAGATGGTAGTTTATACATTTGTTTTATATCTTACTTATATTTTATGAGATAGATTCAAACCCTCTTCCACAAGTGTTACATGCTAAGGACCTCATGTATTGTACTTAAAGTATATATTACTTTTTCATTTTTAGGGGCCCTGACTATTCACAACGTGAGCTTAAATTTTGCTCTTCATTTAAATAAACAGGAAGATTTAACATAGTCCCTGGCTATTCTTACACAACCATCCAAAGCAGAAACATTAACTTATTCTTTACATTTTCTTCCAATTATTTTTTTCAATTTTACCCACAGAAAAGAAATTAAATAGATCCTTTTTATCCCATTGTACATATTAAGAACATTACAATACTTTAAAAAGATTTACTTTAACTAGCTGACAGTTTTTTGAGACCCATAAGCTTTTTTTGACTATTGGATTATCAATGACCTTTGTCTGATTGACAATCAGAAATTCTAGAAGTCATCAGAAAACTAATTTTATTATTATAGTATTTTTTTCTCTTTTAGGAACAATTGCCTAAGTATTACAACCTGTTCCCCACAACAGAGTTTTGTGTTTACATTTTTCTAGGCGTCCAACATCATTAGAAATGTGCATACTTAAATACATACATTTGTTTGAACTTCTGTCATTGAAAATTTGGAAATGTCTAATTACTGATTTTAGTAACATAAAAGTTTGTTGAAAAAAACATAAGAGGCTGTTGAACAAAAAATTTAGTATCTTTTATTTCAGGTTTATCATCCTTATGTAACACACAACTATTCAGGCATTTCTCCTATATTATACACATTTATCTATCTATATAATCATTTCCTAATTATGTGCCAGTGAATAATGAATTCTCCATTCCCATGATGTTTAACTAGAGTTTGAAAAAAAAAAAACCAAATACTGAAATGATTCCTTTCATTTTAAACTATCTGTACATTTCTTTCTGTTGATACCACTAAAAATTGTGTTCATACACTTAACTCTGTGTTTGGTTCAAAATAGCTTCTGCCTGATAGAAAGATAACATTGGTCTGAATTTTGATAACCTAATATGTTTGTCAAATAGCACTGGCAACCTCTGTCTATTATAAAGATGTTACTCTCACATGCTGAAAATTATCCAGAACCTTGCAAGGGCAAACAGCCTAGTAGGTAAAAGCGAAGACTGCAGAACCAAACTCCATAGATTTGCCTTCTGGCTCTGCTACTTACTAGTTATGTGACCTAGGACATATTATGTTCTTCTCTGTCCCTCAACATGTTTATGAGTAAAAAAATATGTTGTTTCATTGTGAGAATTAAAAGAATATGTGTGCATGCATGTGATATATGTATCTCTGTATATATGTGTATTTATTTATAAAAAGCGATATCTAGAATATCTGGCTTCTTAAACCATAGTTTCTATTGTCATTATTCATAGTTGTTTTTTCTTGCATTAACGGCAAACCAAAGATCAATCAGGAGCACCACTAATCCCCACAAAGTGCCCATATTAAAACTTCAGGTAGAACTCTCTAAACATTTAAAAGTTTGATATAATTATTTTTAAAAATGCTCTATGTATATGTAGATTAATGATCATGGGTAAAAATGAAAAATATAATTTCCTTTGAGGTTTGGAGTCTAGGATTAGACATTAAGAGAACAGCGTACTGAAAGGCCTTTCAACCAAGGCAAAGTGAGAGCAACTCTTGCTCAAACTTCAAAGGTATTCATTACATCTTCTGAGTCTTATGTATGGA
Source organism: Ursus maritimus (assembly GCF_017311325.1). Lineage (NCBI taxonomy): Eukaryota > Metazoa > Chordata > Mammalia > Carnivora > Ursidae > Ursus > Ursus maritimus. The sequence goes on along the minus strand of NW_024424564.1, from coordinate 3,915,920 downwards.
GAGAATAAGGCTCATTGTATTCCTATTTTATTCATGATTAATACATTGCATTTTCTTTTGTCAACAAGAATCACAAAATTGAAACAAACTCTCAGCTATAGTGCTGTTTCACACTTCGAGAGGATATTGTCATTTCCTATATATTCCTCTGATCAGCTCTGCTTCTAATCTCCACAGCAATATTTAATAGTTTTCCTACTATTCTCAAAACACTGAAACAGCTTTTTCTCACTCAGGCTCAGTGGATGGTCCTAACCTACCTCACAACAAAATGAAAAGGTAAATAATTTTTACCTCAGCTTCTGAACACCAAATCCTAATAGAACAATTCTTTCCTCTTTTCCTTCTATTATACTGTATCTTCTCACATCCAATTTTATTTAAACACTGCTTATTTAGTGTTAGACAGAAATGTCATTTCCCTTTCCTGGAACAATGATGTGTCTTTTAGATTGATTTCTACTCAGTAGCTTAACTAAAGACTGTTTACAAATTAAGCAGAACAAAAATTAAGCAAAATAAAATGTCAACACCACCAAAACAATCAATAGACAACCCCAAACTACTTCTTAATTCCTCTATTCTTCTATCACTTAGCTTTTGTTGCATAATAAACTACCCAGAAACTACTCAGTGTTCTGAAGGAGAGAACACTTATTATTTTAAAATTTTCAAGGTTCACTGGAGGTTCTTGTCTGGGTTAACTTCTCTGTGGCTGGATGGTCTAGAAGGCCTGATTCAAATATTTCACAATTTGTGACCTGATTAATCTCATGATTGGGGTGACTCATGTCTGTTCTCTCATATTCCAATAGCTTTGTCAGATGTTTATAAGCTTCATGAATACCAACACTATCTTGGGAGCTTGATTTATTCCCATTCCAAGAGATATCTGATGAGGTAACTGCCCCATTTTGTGGTTTTATCAGAGGATCATAATGTAATACTGTTATTTGCACAAATATAATTTGAACAATCATGCATGATTTTATACCAGACAGCACTTTCAAGAAATATATATGATAAAATGAAAGTCAAACCTCACAAAAAAGTTAGACAAAACATGGAGAACTGTCCTAAAATTGAGCCACAGGATGGCTGAAAATTCCAAGACATAGAAATATTTATGATTGTTCAGCGTTTTTACAACTTATGAAGACCTCTTTGTGGCAGAACAATTAATACCAGTTATAGAATGCCTTAAGAAGATTTTCTTTATTTCTGAATCAAATAAAAGCACTATTAATATCTCAGGAGTAGTATTCCCAAGTGTGCACCTAATGCCCGAATCCTGTAGCCCGATCACAAGTGTGATTCAGGAAGTTCAGTGAAATGCAGCCAATACTTGGGAAGGGACATGCCAATCAACTGTTTCTCAAATATATTAGCTAACATTAAGCAATCTAGAGAGAGTAGCTTCTTCCCTTAAAAAATTTAGCATAAAAAGCTATGAGCTTCAATATACAGAGAATTATAACAGAAACATAATATCTCTATTATAACAGAAAGTAATACCAAGGAAGGGAATAGAACCCCTAAAATATATATCAGTTCTCTCCCAAGTCTTTTTCAAATTGACCTTTCTCTTACAACTTCTTTCTGGAGACCCAGATCTCTGTTGAGTCACCCTCTGTGGTGGGCCTGCCCTTCAGTAAATTCATTCTTATAATTTGAATGTACTCTTCCCTATCCCTGTCTAAACTTCCCATTTCCTCTTAGCTCAGTGTTAAACTAAAGAAATAATATAATCACATTTTAGAGCAATGATAGGCTTGTCAAACAGAAATTGAGCAGTAGAAAAGAAATCTGCAGAGGTTGGGTTGTGCAAGACCGCAGAGTTAAGACCAAATGAGGACTACAGACTAGGGCCTTTCCATTGAATCGCATATTAACTTTGTTGAAGTCCTAATAGTGACCCACAAAATGTGCTTCTCTTCTGGACTTTTGGGCTATTTTTATCTTACACAGGTCTTCTGGAGTTCAGTATATTTTTAGCAAAAATTGTCATTCATATCGTACTTTGTGAGTCTTTGCTTACTCCAACCACATGTAGTAACAGTTGCAGTCGCATGAATTTGAAATTATCCTCAGATAATAATTTTAAATACATAAAATAAATATATTTGGATGCAAATAAAATCAATTATATTGAAATGCAGTTGTTAAAACATAAAAAAAATGTGATATGGTAACATATATGACCTAACAAGAAAACACATTTAAAATACTGGCAAAATATGAAGTCTATTGGTTAGATTGAATCAGAATGTTATACTGTAGTCTTTGACTTAACCTCCCTACACATATTGATTAAACGACAATTGAATTTAGGGAATACTGGAAAGCAGCATAGGAAAATGTGACTTTCTATGAAGTTTTGTGGCTGAATAATGACTAGGCACAGAGTTGCTCATAGTTGGCCTATGTCACATGAGCTTCTATAGACAAGAAGACAGTGATCCTGTTATTTCAAAGTAGAAATGAGAGTCAATGGTATGTTAATATAACATTGTAACATGATATGTAACATAATATGAATGCATTTAGTTCTTATCTTGTTAGCAAGTTTATATATATTTCTATTATTACTACAGTTTGATGCCTACATTCATATAAAACGAAATGCTAAAGTAACTTAATAAAAAATAACAATGTAATTTGTTTTCCAAATTCTCATCTAATTCTGGATGTAAGATGCAGAATAGTAGTATCTAGAAATATCATCTATGAGGGTAGGGGCTGCACATTAAAAAGACTTTTTTTTTTTTTTAAGATTTTATTTATTCCTTTGAGAGAGAGAGAGAGAGACAGCCAGTGAGAGAGGGAACAAACACAAGCAGGGGGAGTGGGAGAGGAAGAAGCAGGCCTCCAGTGGAGGAGCCTGATGTGGGGCTCGATCCTAGAATGCCGAGATCACGCCCTGAGCCGAAGGCAGATGCTTAACGACTGAGCCACCAAGGCGCCCCTAAGAAGACATTTTTAAAGTAGAACACTAATAGAATCACGGAATCAAGTGCTTATGTTCAAAGGATTATGCAGGCCTTCAGAACGGGTGGTACTTGAAATAACACCAGTGTAGTTATTATGCTATTTTGTAAGTTAAATTGAGGCAGGAGGAATTTAAACGATGATTTAGAATCAAAACTGTACATTAAAATTTCAAAGAACATAACACACATTTTATGTTTTAAATCTAGTTGATCCTTTTTATAATTGTCCCTTCTACTTAATTGGACATGTGTCGTTTTCTCACCTCATTCCTCTCCTCAATTCATAATTGTTCTTCTCCATGTTTACATATAGTGTTAGAAAAAAATGTTACACATTTTGCCATCCTTCCAGTTAGCTGCACTCACAGCAGCATAGATGTTCCGAAGCCACACATTTATTCTCCTTACCCCAGTCTGAGTCAGAAACACATTGCCTCTCACCTGCACTAATGAAATAATCCCCTGCTTTAGTGTCCTGATCTAATTAAACAATTAATTAGAATTAATTCATAGATCTCCCCATTTTAATCTAGCCTACATGCTGCTTATAAATCTTCCTAAAATAAAGATAAGTTTGTATTATTCACTACAACATAGCAAAAGTGAAACTCCTCCAATCCCCAAATCCAATTCATCCATTATAGGGCCCCATTTTATTGCCCCTAATCTCTTGAAACCCCATGTAATTCCCCCAACTGATGTTTTCACTATTTTGATATGTGTTCTGTGATTTCTTCTGTTAAAACCTTTCCGTATGTTGATTCTACTGGTTTAAAAAAAATCAACTCACCTGCAAACACTTGAAAAAAATAAGCAGATAGTACAACGTCCAACTATCTTTGGATGTTTTTAGATACATTTGGCAGCACTAGAAAATATATTTAAAGCTAATCAAATTTCGATTATTTAACTAAACTTAATTTTACTTAAATCATTCTATTTAATGATCAATTTGGCAAATGGCTAATTTTAAAAAAAAAACCTACCTTTTAATTGTTTGGGATTTAAAAAAAATCATTCACTGGATAATCTTTTTAAAAAGCAAGTGTAATTTAAGTAAAATTTTCACTACAATATCATACAAATTCCATATTTAGTGTGATTAAAAGCAAATGAAAATAGAAAAAAAGTAACTCTTATCCACGTACACAACAATCTTTTCAGTTTTAAGATGGTAAAAGTTTTGATAAATGTAAAAAAAAAATTATCTTCAAACAGGTTTTACAAAAGTCCCAAAGAAAACCTGAACACATATTAAAACAGAAAAAGGTGATTGAATATAGGTGAATGTCATTAGGTGCCTAGTCAAACATATCATCAAGATAAATAATGATTGAGTCTACTGGTATCAGGTAATTGTTTTCTGTTAGCTGGCTTTGCGTGATTGTGCTACCAACAATTTCTGGTCTAGGGTACCTTTGTTTCCTCTCTGAATATTTAAATCCTGTTTCAATTTCTTGGTCTGGTACATCTCTTCCATAGAGTGGTCCCTGATTCCACCAGCCTGAAGTAATGTTTTTTTCTTGTCTCTATAGTCAGTTTCACTTTAGATACACGAAGTTGTCAGACAAATCATATGGACTTGGTGAGATAGCGTCTACTGTACAAATTTGTGAATATGTGACTGTCTCTCAATTTGTGAGCCAACAAATTTTATTCTGTTATAATAGATCTACTTTGAGTCAACCTGTAACAACTGCCTATCATTAATCACATTATGTCAGGAGAAAGGGGATGAGGACACTCTGAACTCCATTTTGATGATGTCACCCAAATCCCTTATATCAATATTATTTTATATCTTTTACATACAATGCATAGTATAAACCGTTGAAGGGCAAAGATTGTAGCAATGTTCATGATTACTGCCAAGGGCCAGTTTGACAATTTGCCATCACGAAAACAAAACAAAACAAAAAGAACAAACAAAAACCTCAACTATATTATTGTAGGTGATTCTTTTCCCCGGTAATCCTTACATGTATATGTTTATACAGATGATGAAGTCTGCTCTTTAAAGGACATGGGGATATCTGGATAGCACTGCTAAGTGGTAATTAGTGTCTACCTTTTAAGCATCTTCCTTCCTATACACATCAATGGATAGTTGATTCATCTGGAAATAAAATCAACATAAATCACTAGATTTCATCTATAAAGAATATTGTCAACTTGTCTCAAAACCTTTAGAAATAGTTCTCCTCAAGAGCACTGACAGCACTAAGAACACCGAGGTCTAAGATTTGATACTCAAGCTACCGTGATGTTTTCATCTGAAGAGAAAAGACCAGCATTTCTGATCTAATAAATCTTCAATTTATTGACCAAACTATTTAAAGAATAAACCATGTTCTCTTCGAAAGCCCACCCATAAACCTGTTCTTTTTATTTGCTTCGTGGCTTGTATTTGTGAACTTTCTTAAGTTTTATGGTAGGTATAATTCTAAGACTTTAAATCTGCTGCTGGCCTTTAAATAAAGATGAGTGCTTAGTGAATTGGTTCTTTTAGCTAAAAAATTCCCCCAAGGGGAAGATTTTTCTATTGCTAAATATGATTGTAAGAAAGATAGCTGAGGGAAGGACATTGGCTAATTAATTGATCAATTGATTTTAATCTCAACCACAAGTGGAGCAACCACTAAACTGTTTGGATCTCTGTTTAAAAGGAGGCTGTCAGCTCAAATAAACTTTACATTTCCTCTCAGATTTAACATTTTGCCAGGACCTTCATGAGATGAAGTTATATCTGTGACTCTATCTGACAGAATTTCTGAGATTCAAATAAAAGAAAATTTTATTCATGCCAAGGATATTCTATCCTTGTCTTCATTGACTGTTTCTATCATTGCTATCAGTGGCCCAAATGTCAACATCTTTAATATGTGAGCTGCTTTCTTTAGGAATTTTGAAGATCATTGCTTTTGGATCCGAACCTTTTAAATTGTGTCTTACATATACATATATTTCTTTTGGAAAGTTAATATAAATGTCTTTTAACTTCCCCTTCTCCTTCATTGAACTTTGGCACCTATAACCTGCTAATAACTGCTGGCCCCAGTTACCTTGCCTGTGACGTATCCGAGAGGGAAAAGGTAAATTGGCTCCCGGTAGAGAAACCTGGCAAATCCACCAGCAATACACTTTCACTCAGATCTCAACTCAAACCACAATAGTCAGCACTTAATGAATGGATATCACATTTTATGTCTTTCCAGACATCACTTGATGTTTCCTTGGTTGCTACTGCTTTTAGAGATTTCCCTTGTTGATAACGCTTTTGTGTTGCTACGAAGCCTAATTTGGCTTTTAGCAGAGCCTTTGAATTTTTTATAATAAAGTCATTTACAGATGCCAGTAGATAAATTAGCACCACAAATGCAGGTAATTGCATAATCGCACCAATTGATTTTGTGTTAGCCTTCAAGATGTATAGATACCTGGTAGCATCTCGGTCAAAAGGTAGTGAGAGCCAAAGGGCTTCAGTTTCCAGAAAACAGGGAAAGCATATCAAGGGACCAGAGAAAAACACAATTCTCCAATTGAAACTCCCACCTGTTTATAAATGCTTAGCAGAGTGACATCACCTTGCTATGACGTTAACATACATGTGAAGACTGACATACACACACACACACACACACACACACAGATTAAGGGAAATACTGAGCATATAAGATTCTACTAGAAATAACTGCCATAATTGACCTTGACTTTATGAATTATCAAGGAAAAAATTAATTTATATTTTAATTAATAAAGATTTGGGTGAATTTTTTTTTGTCATCTCCCCAAAAATCTATGCTTCTTAGTAGAAATAGAATATTAGAGGATTAATGGGACTGTTGTAGAATCTTCCCAAATTAACCCAAAGTACACAGTGACTTCTTTTTATAGCTTAACAATTAGACAATTCTACACCATATATTCTGAGATTGTAGCTGTGGAATGGTATGGCTGGCCATTGTAAATGATCACATTTGAATTCTCTTGAGAATAAAAAATTTAAATTCATAGTCTGTGTTATATAGAGAAAATCGTATTATTAGTACTTCTCATATTGGCTTTCCTTTGGGACTATCTGCACTAAATAATCCTAAAGTGTTTTTGAATCTAGTTTCTGGAGTACTTTTAAGTTATAGAATCACTTTCCCTCAGACTAAAATGAATCTATTTATGGAATTAAAGTGTCATTTGTTCAGAAAAGAACACTACAAAAAGATGAAGTAGATGGAAATAAACTAAAAAATAAGCTTTATATCTGACATTTAAATATATAATTTTCATCATCAAATCTCTCTTAAAGTTAGTTCAATTCCTTACAGTTCTAGAAATAGTATAGTGGAAAGATGAAAAGCTTAGGAGTCACGTCAATTTAGGTTTTATTTCCAGCTTTAATATTTTCTTGCTAGTTTACCTTTCAGATTCTCAATTTTCTCATCTATAGAAATGTGATAAGAATACTCACCTTATATGATTATTGTGAGAATTAGTGTCACAAACTATTTAGCATAGTTTGGGACAAACAAGCACATATAAGTGGTGTCATTTTCTATTACTCTATTCCTAGATAAACAAAACCTATGTTGTGTTCCTTAGCTTACCTTCTGGACTCAAGGACTTATTCTCTTAGCTACCAGAAGTGCTCTTGATGGATAATCCTCAACTTTAGACTTCAGCTTAAACAAGCCACCTTACCCAAGGTCCAGCTCTGCTCCCAATGACAGCCTACATTCAGTGACTCGATGAGAAGTTCATAAAAACCTAGCCACCTCACTCCAAATACAGCAACTCTGAAAGGCTTTCTCAGCTTCATTACATGTAGGGAGCGGCCTGATTCCTCATTCTTTTTTTTTTTTTTAAAGATTTTATTTATTTGTTGGATGAGAGAGAGACACAGCGAGAAGGGGATCACCAGCAGGGGGAGTGGGAGAGGAAGAAGCAGGCTTCCCGCTGAGCACAGAGGCCGATGCGCGGCTCAATCCCAGGGTCCTGGGATCTTGACCTGAGCCAAAGGCAGACGCTTAACGACTGAGTCACCCAGGTGCCCCCTGATCCCGCATTCTAACTGTGGGGTAACCCATCTTCCCCCTTTTCCATACCTGTTTCCTTAAGTATTCCCCCCCAAAAAACTCTTGAAGCTAATTTCCATCTGAGTCTGCTATCTAGAGAATGTGAAACCTGCAACCTGTTGCAAAGTCTCCTTTTTATACTCTATATTAGATTTCTTCTGGTTAGAGTTTTCATGGTATGTTTTTCTATCATTTTACTTTTAACCTTTCTATATCATTGTATTTAAGAAGTGTCTCTCGTAAGCAGCATATAATTAGGTTTTGTTTTTATCCACTAATGTAATAAGTCCTTTTATATCTAAGGTAATTATTGATATATTTGGTTTCATGATTATCTTTTTACTATTTGTTTTTATTTGGTTCTATTGGGCTTTTTGTTTGTTATTTTTTTTCTTTTGGGTTAAGTATTCATTATCTATTTTTCCACTCTAAGAACTTATTATATAGTATTTTCCTATTTTGACATTTTTAACTCTTCATTTTAGTCAATAAAGATTATAGTCTTTTGCCACATCCTATACAATGCGAGGCACTTAAAATACTTTCAACCCAGTCTTCTCCCTCTTGTCTTTGTGATCTTATTCTTACGTATTTTAGCTCTACATAGTTTTAAACTTCGAATGTGTATTTATCCACATCTGTATGATTCCTTTTGCTCTCCATTTCTGCCTGCATTTACAAGTTTCCATGTGGGATCAATTTTTATCTACGTGAAGAACTCCTTATTAGGTCTTCGCTCTTAATTTATCTTCTCTTTTATTTGTTTTTATAAAACTATTTTTTCAGCTTTATTTTAAAATGTCCTTTTGTTGGGTACAGAATTAAAGACTGGCGGTAATTTCCTTTTTGTCCTTTAAAAGGCTATTTTGTTACATTTTGGGTTCCTTCATTTCTGTGTAAAAGTCAGTTACCATTTAAATTTTGTTTCTTTAAAAATAGACTTCTTTCCCCCTCTGGATGCATATGTAAGATTTCTCTTCATTATGATTTTCGGCAATTTTACTGTCAGGTTCCTGAGGCAATCTTCTTCAAATTTATCTTAATTAGAGTTCTTCACTCATTCCTAAATATCTGCATTACATTCGTTTTGGAAAATTCTTACACATTATCTCTTCAGCTATTGCTTCTTTCCCGTGTACTTTACCTCTCCACCTGGAAATCCAGTCACATGCTGTTTGGCCTATTCTTTAGGTCCTACACATACCTTACCCGTCTTTTCTGTACTTTCAATCCTTCTTTTTCCCTCTCTATTAAACCTCCGTATGGTAATCTCTAAATAATGAATGGCATTTATATTAAAATTACATTCTGTTAACTTCAGTATTTAGACTCAACCTCTTATAAGTCTATTTAAGTGGTTTTTTTCTGCTTATTTAAGTGCCTCATTTATTTACTTTCTGTGTGTCTGATTATTTTTTACAGAGGGCTAAATATTATAAACTCTAAGATAATTTAACACTTTGTATTCTCTTTCTTCATAGAAAATTTACTTTTGCCTTAATAGGTGTCTAGTGTAAAGGAAGATCACCATAATCCATTTCAGATTTAGTTAATTTGAAACTCAGCTTTAATATTGTTCTCTCTATAGTCCACCCTTTTCCTAGAGTGTAGCTTTTAAGGGTCAAAACTGGAAGCCTGGGGTATTTACTCATTCCCTTCCACCTTGATAGGTCTTCAACAATTAGTTTTTGTCTCTCAGTTCCCTTTATCATGTAAATGTTCGACTCAGCTTCTGTGGTTTTCAGCGCCTCTGCTACAGCTTGATAAATACAAATGCCATGAGGGAAAAAGAGGTTCGGAATGTCAGGTTCCTTACCTGAAATTTCCCTTCTAGCCAGGATCTTGATCCTACAAGCCTTGACCATCTTAGTAGTTTTCCGGTGTCTTCAAAGAGATTGCTTTTTCTTGTTTTGTTTTTATATTTTATTAACATTTTCTAGGTGTTCTCAGCAGGAGAACTGGGTATACAAGCTGTTTTACCATAGGTAGTAGTTTCAGACTTAACCCATTTTTGTTTCTCCAGCACCTCGTAAAATGCTTGTCTCAGTAGTCATGCAATCAATATTTGTTAAATGATTTAAGGCAAGAAATAACATTTTTTTTTTCAAGAGAAAGGATACTAATTCAGTTTTATTGTTGCTTAAGTTGTTAAGGATACAGCAATCAGCTATAAGGCTGGTACAATAATCAGAGGCTAGATTTTCAAGGGCTTTCCATGTGTTGGGACATTATTGTGAAAGTAATGGAAAACATTGATTTTCTTTCTTCTATACATCGCAGCGAAATCATCAATTATAGACCCTTGGTCAACAAGAACTTAATTTGGGTCCATGATGTGCCATGCATTATGTCAAAGTAGAAGCCAGGACCATAAATAGGATATTAGTTCTATCTTTAAGAGTCATCGAGTTTATAAGACAATGTGGGGAATAAAAAGTTTGATTTGTGTACAAAGAAGTTCAACATTCATGTGTGTTGAAGTTCTTAAATGCAAGCAACAGAAAACAATCCTGGCAGATATAAAAACTGTCATTTATTAAAATAATAGTGAACAACTCACAGATTCTCAGGGTGGCCAGGGAATCAGCCTCACTAATCAGCAAGAATCATTTTCCATTTCATGTTATATAACTGGTCTGGCAAAGACTGTCAAATCTCTCCTGGCCCCTTTCTTATAAGGACAATTTTGATGGCATTTAGGGCCCACCTAGATAATCCAAGATAACCTTTCCATCTCAAGACACTTAATCCCGTTTACAAAGACCCTTTTTCCATATATACATGTGAAAACATTTACCATATATTTTTCCACTTATATATAAACATTTACAGGTCTAAAAGATTAGGACCTGAAAATTTGAATGGTCATTATTCAGCCTATTGCAAATATTTTCCCAGAATGAATGCAGAAGCAGACATGAGAAAGAAACTGTCTTCTGTTAAGACACAAATTAAAGAAATTTGAAAAAATGTAAAACTGAACCACTGTTTCTAATATTATTTATTTGGAAAATACAACTTTTTAAATTAAAACATGCTGTTAAAATTTACATGTACTGGGTGTACTATTGTTATTTATTGTTATATTTTAATTTTAAGTGAATTAATAAAGAAATATTTTAAATGTCTTAATATCAATAGATTTTTAGAATCTTCAATAATTTGCAGGGTGCAAACCCCCCAAAAACGAGAACATTAGCATTACCAGCACTTATGTAAGAGTGAATGAAGAAGAAGTGAGTTCCTAGGAGGCAAGTGGTATGTGTTTTATTGCTGTTTAATATGTGCCTTATATAATGTCTGAAGTCCAAAATGTTAAACCACTATCATTTACTGTGTGACTTGATTTTCTATGTAATGTTATAAACAGGAACACTAAGTCAAGATTCTAAATATCTTTAAAACATAAAATCATATTCCTGGAGTAGCTTTTACAATCTCTCCAAGGATATTATGGAATTTCCTTTAGTTGAAAGCTTCCCATATTACCTACTAGGTTATTATCAATCTCAGTGTTGTCTAATAATGTGCTTCTTAATTGCTGCTTGCCTTTTAAATCACAACATCTTTAATCCCCTGCCAAGGGAGGAAACAATACCCTCCTGAGGCTGCCAATGATATCCTTGAAATTTCTTCTTAAATTCAAGAGTATTTTGTGGTCTTTCTAAAGGAGTTATAAGAATGTGTAAATGAGAGAGATTTCTTTTGCAAATACATGTCCTTTAGCTGCACAGAAATTTCTGCAAAATCCTGTGACATTGTAGAGATCTCCTTTGGATTATTCAGGACTTTTTGTAGGGTCATACAAGTCTATGTTCATAGTCACTAGACTGTCACTTAAGAGCGTGTGTGCTTAATTTACCTCTGAATAACACAAATTAGTCTAAGTGCTTAGTCTTTGGAGTAAGATTGATGTTGGGCCAACTCCTGTATCAGCCATTTCCTAGTTGAGACCCTCCTGAAACCACTCAGCTCTGAAGCTGTTTCCTCTGTTGTAAAAGAGAGAAAACAGTATCTAAAATGTATAAATAGTAAGGATGATACCATTATTAAATCAGGTGTATCCAAGTAAGAATATTACTGCTATCTTAGGATATTCCTTTTTTCCTATTCCCTTCTTTTGGTTCCATGTATATCTCTATAGCTTAGCCCATCAATGTTAATTTCAGTCAGTGTCTCAGGGAAAAAAAAGAGAAACACCTGCTCATGCTTATTAAAAGTCAGTACTTCTGACTAAATTCATAGCAAAATTTAGGTTGAGTTAAGGCCAAAATAGGAAGGAGGTTCACTTTGTTCCTGTAAGTAAATAATCTCCTTCTACCGCCTTAATTTTCACGCTCAGCTCACTTACTAATTACCTTGCCCAGGGCTCCTAGTTTGCTGCTTCAGTTCACGCATCTCTGGATACTGAACACAAAAACCTTCGTTTAAGCCACAAAACCAAATAAGTATGACATATATCAACCACCTCTGCTGAAAAGTGCAAAGGAGTGTTTTCCAACAGATACATTAAAACACGTATAACACACTGTTATATACCTGGGCCCCTAAACATTTGAGGGTAATCTGTGGGATAGAGTGCTTTTGATTTTACCTTCTTCTATGCTCTAGATTACTCTTAGCTTTTGGATTGAAAAGAGGCTTCAGCCAATAAGGAGTCGTTGTCAAAAAGCTCTACTAGGGGCACCTGGGTGGCTCAGCTGGTTAAGCTTCTGACTCTTGATTTCAGTTCAGGTCATGATTTTGGGGTCATGGGATCAAGCCTTGCATCCGGCTCCACACTCAGCAGGGTCTGCTTGTCCCTCTCCCTCTCCTCGTCTCTCTCTTTCTCTCTCTCTCCCCAATCTCTAAAATAAATAAATCTTAAGGAAAAAAAAAAAGCTCCTGTAGGCCATAGCTTCATTAAGACCAGTGGGCAGGCTTGGTGTATATAGATATTTCTATATACTTCTAGAAGTGATTGCTAAATAAACATGTAAGCTTGATACTTCCTTATGGGGACTGGTCAGCCTTAAGGATTTCCATCCATCAGAAAATTATTATAGAGTATGTGAGTATATTAAATAGCTAGTCAATTAATAAAAGTCAGGCCATCCATCCTATCATATTTAGAACTTCTCTTCCAGGGAGTATCCTGAGCTTCATATTTTCCTATATACATTTTTCTGATCCAAGCATGGGGACTCTCTGGAATTTCTGGGTTTAGTGAGTTTGCTGGATTCATATGCCATGTTGATTTATGCTGTCATATGTAGATGCTAATGGACACTTGTGTTAAATGCCCCAGGTTATATTGACTTGATAAAAGGATTTTTAATATATTAACTGAGAAGAATGAATTATTCAGAACTTCCAGATACTTTTCAAAAAGAGAGAACACATTGTAGGGGAAGGAGGATTTTAGTTTTTCAAAACACAGAAGAGAGATAATAAGCAAACAATAATATAACTATTGTTAAAGGGATTCATGGATAGATAAAATAATGATTAACATTTATACATTAAGAATCTTAAAACTTAGAAAATTCAAATAATAGGAAGAAAGAAAGAAAGAAAGAAAGAAAGAAAGAAAGAAAGAAAGAAAATAAAAGGAAAAGAAAGAAAAGAAAAAGAAACCCATAAATATAGAGAACAAACTGATGAGTGCCAGAGAGGAGGCAGTTGGGGAATAGGGAAAATGGGTAAAGGGGCTAGGGAGATACAGGTTTCCAGTTATAGAATGAGTAAGTCATGAGGGATGAAAAATACAGCCTAGGAACTCTATTCAATGGTATTGTGATAACATTGTATGATAACAAATGGTAGCTACACTTGGGGTGAGTATAACATAATGAATAGACTTGTAGAGTCACTGTGTTGTACACCTGAAACTAATGCAACATTGTATGTCAATTATATGTCAATTAAAAAAATCAGACATTTTAAAAGAACAAAGAATATTAAAGAATGTTAAAGCTAAAAGAATAGCTATAGATTCCTTTTCCGGTCAAATCACCTACCCATCTATTAATTTACACATCCTCACATTCAATAAACTTTGTTTTGTGGCGGGTAAATGCAAGAAATGTAGTTGCAGAGATTAACTATAAACAAATATATATATATAATTAATTCTTTAAAACAACAAAATAGTTCTGTATAGGAAGTCTTCTGAAAGCCTGGAGAAGGGAAGTGTTCACACAGATGCATACCTGACTATTCACAAGGAAATGTTCACACATTGTGAGTATTTTAATGAGATTAAGGGTATTTTAAGACCATTAGGAATATTTGTGTGTCTGGAATTTAGGTAAGAGGTCTGAATGGCAGGGGATGGGGTTGTAAAACTTGCTTGATACCGAACAATGAATTTTACAAGCAGGCAATGAGTAATCACTGTCGGTTTTAAAAAGTGGTGTAGTGGCACCCTCTAAGGTGGCTCCCAGGTTCCCCACCTCCTGATATTCACACCTTTGAATGATTCCTTCCCTTAGGGTGTGGGTGGAACTGATGACTTGCTTCTAAACGGAATATGGAGAAGGTAACATGATGTTAATAATGTTACGTAAGATTACAGTGTCTCTCTTACCAGGAGACTCTCCCTTACAGGATTGAAGAAGGAAGCTGCCAGGTAGCTAGCTGCCCAAAGAACAGGACCACCTGGCAAAGAACTGAGGGCAGCCTGTAGCTTCCAGCCAACAAGAAACTGAAGTATTCAGTCCAACAATCCACAAGGAAGTGAATGTAGCCAACAACCCTGTAAACTTGGAAGCAAATCCCACCTCCCCCCTTGCCCCCTGCTGAGCCCTTAGATAAGAAGTCAGTTCTTGCCAACACCCTGATTGATGCCTTGTAGGCAACAAAGCTAAGCTGTGATTCCTCACCCACAGTAATTGTGAGATACTAAAGTATGTTGGTTTAAGCCTTTAGGTTTGTGGTAATTCGTTACACAGTAATAGGTAACTGTACAAGAATATTGGTCTATTTAGATTTATTATAAACATACAAGGTAGCAGTAAAGAAGGTGTCCTAGTGTTCTCAAATTTGAACCCATTAGTTCACCTTTCATAGCTAGTGTCTGTTCTGTACCTCAGATTCAAATATCCTCCAACGAATGATGTGTAATTTAGAACAAATAAAGCCAAATAACATTTTAACTGTTAGCCCTACAACTGAGGAATATCACTAAGTAATTTAATGGGAAATAATACATTGATGAGACAATATTTCTACTAAATGTCACTGACTTCTGAAAAATATTAAACATATTGTCCTTTAGTAATCTTACACGATATTATCATGTACCATTGCACTTGTTATGACTGTACGCTATTTATGGGGAATTCTTGTATAACATTCAAAGCCAAAAACTTTTTGTTTTCACCCGAGCATTTATTAAATCAGCCTTTCTTTCTCAGGAATGTTTGATTTAGGCTTAACACTGTTCTCAGATACTGGCAAGAAAAGCAAGAATTTTGTGACAGTGTTTTGTGAACAATACATGTTTGACAGCAGGCATCATGTTTCATCTGAAAGGAAAGTTATTAGATTCTTGTAGTCAGTAATCAAAGTTCAGTTGCATTTTCCATAGGAAAAAGTTCCAGTAATAATAGCAATTGTTTAGAAATAAACATATCAAAGAAATAAATTCACTATTTAAACATATTTCTGAAATGCCGTCTACATAATGATAACAGTATTAAATTCTGAAGTTTAGGCACTCTGTGGTCCAAGCTGATAAACACTTCCCTCTTGAAATTATAGTGTTATATACATATATTTCACCCTAGGAGAATGTTATTTTAAAAACACAGAAATGGAAACAGGGACATTTTCTAGAATCACATATATGTTTTGAAGGAAGCCAATTTAAATTGTCTCATAATTGTCATAGAAAACAGTTCTCCCACCTTCCATGCTGGAGGCTTAATGCCAAAGAGGTTCAGCAGTATTTCATCCTCCTCTTTAAAAGAATTCTGTGTACCAATCCTCAGCAACACAAAGTTATTTCTTACTGAAATAATGTTTAACACTGAGTAAATGTGTTAATGGTCTTTAATGATATACTTTCAGATAATTAATCCTCAAAATTAAATACTAACTTACGGTTCTGAATATGTTATCGTAATGAAAGCATTATTGTGATCTCAGGTCATGCATTTTTAGAAAAGTTGAACAATTTAAAAACTCTCATTAAATAAGTAAACAGTCTTGAAAAACTTACTTCATGAACCACAGCTGAGGTGTGCTGTTAGCTGAATGTGGTTCCCCCCCCCTCAGTTACCCAGTCCCTCATCCCCTCCCTTCCCACTCCAGATTTCACTCCTTCTAAAATTCTGCTCTTAGGAAAAGATCTGAATTGCTTTCCCTTTCTTGGAGAAAACCTCTAATTCTTATCCTGCCTTCTCCAAACTGCTCTTTTCTAGCTGTGGTAATTATTCTCCAGGGCCAACTTGGTTCTAGGGCATTGAAACCCAAATTTATCTCACCCCATTTAAGAGCAAATGACAACTCCTCAAAGCAAGTACAACATCTGAGAAGCTAAAGGGTCTATCTAACTTCTAATTTCTTAATCTTCATGAAAGCATTATATGTGTGTATACATGTACATGTGTATACATATGTATGTATATGTGTGTGTATACGTAATTATATATGTTCACATATACATGTGCATACATATATATGCATACGTATTTCTTTGGTGAGGAAGGTAGCCGACTGTTTTTATTTTTAATAAATTTTTCTACAAATCTTTGGTCTCTTTATTAGTTCACACCTTTGAAGGTATAATAATTTATGTACATAATTCCTCCTCCCTACCCCAAACTCTTTTTCCTTTTTTTTTTTTTTTGGAGTAGGCTCCCAGCTCAGTGTAGAGACCAGTCTGGGGCTTGAACTCATGACCTTGAGATCAAGACTGAAGCCAAAACCAAGAGTTGGACGCTCAACCAACTAAGCCATCCAGGCACCCCCCACAAACTCTTTTTCCATGCAAATAGAGAAGTAGTCATATAGACTGTATTTCTACATATATAATATGTTAGCTATCGATATCAGACTTATAATACAGATTTTCACACAAACTGTAAAAGGATTTTCCTCTCACAAAACAAAAATTATTCTCTTAATATAATCTGTGGAAAATCAAACTTAAATAAAAGAAAAACAAGGTTTTTTTTTTTGTTTGTTTGATTTCTTTTACCACCTAAAACTAAATACAATATTCTGGCTCCCCCACCATGTTCCTCTTTCCACATGAAGAATAAGCTACATGTAAATGTGTGAGAATTGGAAAGTTTCCACTTCTAAAACTCTAATTTTCTTGACAGAGATGTCCTATAGTCAGAAATTTGCTTGCAATATATTTAATAAATTGAAATAGCAATTGCTTTTTCTTGAGTTCTGCCTGAAGCTCAACATGTAGGATACATAATTCACTCCTAGCAGGAGCTAAATTTTGGAACTATAAAAACAAGTTGAGCAAACCTCAAATTTCTAACTGCAGTGAATAGGAAGATTGTTTTGGAATAAAGTACAGTAAGGAGAAATGAAAATCACACAGGTGCACTGCAGAAAATACATATATACTGGCTAAGTTTTGATGAACTGCTTTTTCTCTATAGAGTTTTTATCCTTCTCCCCTCCCTCGCCAAATAAGGCAATAGTTTTAAATTTTTTAATTTCCTTATTTACTGAGAAATGAGATTTTCTTTTTATCTTTTCTTTGCCTCTCAATCTCTTTGAAATGGCCTCAACTTTCATATACATTTATCAGCCAGGAAACCTCAGATGTCTCCTGTTTATACCTGTTAAACTTTATGCTTCTTTGGTCATTCCACTCTTCTCGTACAGACACATGCATATGTACACACATAAAAACACATGCATATATATTCCCAGGTTAAAATAAAAGTGTTACCAACGTAATTTCTGTTGAATGCGTTAAATGGTCATGAGGGAGGATAAAAATATTTGAATTCTTCAAAGATCTAAGACCTTCCAGAATTGCTGTAATAAGAATAACAATGCACTTCCCAGAATTTTTAGACTGTTTCTAGCCTTGCCCCATAAACCCCTATGACAGGACCTACTGGGATCAATGAGTACTCAAATGACCCTAGACAATGCTTTACAAACTAATAGAAAGGGTCGTACTAGATACTTTTTCTATTTTTTTACTTACTTTAAAGTTAAAAAACATAAAAGACAGCAAGATATTACAAAGGAAGGCTAGACTAAAATCGTAATAGGAAAAATAGGAAAAAGGAACAGAACCTGTATTTCTAAGGTTTTGTCCTCTTTATCATATTATTACGTAAGTTTCCTCTAAGTTGGAAAGCTTGCTCTTGTCAGCTAATTAAACAAACAAATCTGTAAATGGTCCATGAGAATCTGGGAAGCAAGTTTAAGCTTATAGCTATGGGAGCATTCTAAAGTTTTCATAGCTTTGCTATCAATATGGGACCACTGGCCACGTGCAGTTATTTAAATCTAAATTTAATCAAATCAAATAAAAAATTCATTTCTTCAATCACATAAGCCACATTTCTAGTGCTTAATAATAGTCCATGTGGCTACTGGCTATTCTATTGGAAGATTCAGATACAGAAATTTTTCATCATTGCATAATGTTTTATTAATCAATACTGTTTTATAGACATAATCTGTGTGTAACTGGATGCAAGCAGTGGTGATTTATAAATGCATGCAGAGAAACCAAGCTATCACATTATGGATTGTAGGGAGTACAGAAGAAAGTGCTAGATGTTTCTAGTCTATTTTTCCTTTTCCTGCATTTTTTTAGCTGGGCATATAATTGTCCAGAATAAAGGCCATGTCCTCCAACCTGATTTACAGCTAGGTCAAACATAGATATAAATGGAAGTGTTATATGTCAAATTCCTGGAGTTTTCCATTAAAGACAGTGGGTTCTATTTTTTGTTCCATTTTCCTAGGCCCTTTCTTCTAATCTGCTATCTGAATGTGAATAATGTGTTCCAAACCCTAATTGCCATATTCGACCATTAGAACAATACAACCCAATTGGGTTGCTGAAGCACTAATTGGAGAAAAGCCTGTATTCCTATGGACCTCATGGAGGAAAGCCATCAAAACCAGTCTAGAACTGCCTATATCCTGACTTTTATATGAAAAAGAAAGAGATTTCATTTGTTTTAAGCCTTTGTATGTGCCTCTAGCAGTAAAATATAAACCTAAAAATAACTCTGATTGTACTGCCTATGACTGACCATTTTTGGTTTTGGATTTTTTGTTTCTTTTCATATTGTTGGCAAGATGGGAAATATATTTTGAAATGGTCTTATTGCAAAGTTAGTAGAAATAGACAAAACTACTGGATTTCTATCTTACATATGTCAGTCTTTCTGGATACTCTTTTTGTACTTTCTAGAAGAGATCACGGAGAATCAGTATTGTTTGTATCTGAAACTCATCATCAAACAACATTCCTTAAATATAAAATTCACCAGTAGATAAACTGGGACAGATGCTTTTCTTTTTTTTGAGGTGTATTAATTTTTATTCTATTTCTTTACCAGATAAATATATTTTGTTATCTATTTCTCCTCTGTAGGTTATAGTAATTTTTGTCTTTCAAGGAAATGGTCCACTTTAACTAATATATCAAAATTGGGGGCATACGGTTTTATAGTACTCCTTCATTATCCATTAAATAAATGTCTATTGGATTAGTAATGAAGGCCCCTACTTTATACAGATATTGGTAGTTTTGGATTCTTTTTTTTCTAGGTTAATGTGGTTAAAGGTTTATCAATCTTACTGAGCTTTACGAATAATCAGTTTTTCTTTTTCTTTTTTTTTTTTTTTAAGATTTTATTTATTTACTTATTTGACAGAGAGCACAAGCAGGGGGAGCAGCAGGCAGGGGGAGAGGGAGAAGCAGGCCCCTGGGTGAGCAGAGAGCCCAAAGTGGGACTTGATCCCAGGACCCTGGGATCATGACCTGAGCTGAAGGCAGATGCTGAACCGACGAGCCACCCAGGCGCCCCACCAGTTTTTCATTTTATTGATTTTCTCCATTGTTTTCGTGTTTTCAAATTAATTATTTTCTACTCTAAATTTTATTATTTCTCTTCTACTCGCTTTAGACATTAATTGCTCTTTTCTCTAATTTCCTAAGGTTGAAGCTTAGAGTATTGATTTTAGATCTTTCTTTCCTAAAATATACATTCAATGTTATAAATTTCCCCCCAAACATACCACAAATTTGGTAAGCTGCACTTTCATTTTAAAATAGCTAAAAATATTTAAAAATTTCTCTTAATACTTCTTCTGGACCTCTCTGTTCTTTAGAATCGTATTGCTTAATCTCTAAATGTTTGGAGATTTTTAAGTTATTTTTATGTAATTAATTTCTACTTCAATTCCATTGTTGTCTGGGAACATACTTTGCATGTTTTCTATTCCTTTAAATTTGTTAAGATTTGTCTTTCTACCCCAAATCTTAATCATCCCTTTTTAAAATATTTTTTCTTCTCTATTCTCTTTCCTTCTGCTGGTATTCCAGTTATGCATGTTATACTGGTAGTTTGCCTGTCAACTTGAACTATTTGATGGGTCCAAGGAATATTATTAAGTTTCATCTTTGTCTTGTGGTAAATATGGGAGTGATGACTTTCACAATGTTTACATGTTGGAGTTGAAATCGGAAGTCTTCTGAATGTTTCAGGAATCAATTATATAGGAAGCTCCAACACCCCTCATACTTCCTTTTATTGCACAATTATCTAAGTGGAAGGCTATAATGACATGTTGACAAAACTGTCATTTTGTCATTTGAAAATCCTTCAGTTCAGTCCAGTAACAGGAGGTATTTTAGATCAAGGAGACATGCAATCATGAGGGATGATGTACTGTGGCTTAAACCTAAATTTATTGTCATGGAGAATAGTATTTATGAGTATTGGATTCTGGCCAGCCTCAAAAGTTACTTATGTTTTCAAGAAATACAGGGTTTGATATAAAAACAAAACCAAACAAAGGGTGCGTGGGTGGCTCAGTCAGCTAAGCATATGACTTCAGCTCAGGTCATGATTTCAGGGTCCTGGGATCAAGTCTTGCCTAGGGCTCCCTGCTCAGCAGGGGAGTCTGCTTGTCCTCTCCCTTTCCCTCTGCCCTTCCCCCTGCTCATGCTCCCTCTTTCAAACCAATAAGTAAAATCTTAAAAAAAACCAAAAAACAAAAAACCAAAACCTAAACCACCAAAACCAAACAAAACACAAACTGGTTGGAATATTCACTAAGCCACTTCAAAGATGAGCGGCTCTGGAAAATTTAAGTATCCTCTTGTTTTTGTGGAATTTTTTTTTAGTAACAAAAGAAAGTAAATAATATGAAGGTGCATGGCACATAGAAATCACTCAATATTAGCAATGATGATGATGATAGTAGTGGTAATGGTAGAGCTTCTTTGGTGTTTCTATAGTATCAAGCTCATCTCACAGAAATCCTAGGTGTCTCAGTGTGTCTTGTAATGCTCTGTAGTCTATTACTAAGGGTTCGACAAGAACCAGAAGTAATCTTTAGAGGACAGAGCCAATCCTCATTGGTTTCCTTTGGGAATGGTGAACTAGCACACAACTAATTGTTTTTTTTTTTTTTTTTTAAAGATTTTATTTATTTATTTATTTATGTGACAGAGAGACAGCCAGCGAGAGAGGGAACACAGCAGGGGAGAGGGAGAGGAAGAAGCAGGCTCCCAGCCGAGGAACCCGATGTGGGACTCGATCCCGGAACGCCAGGATCACGCCCTGAGCCAAAGGCAGACGCTTAATGACTGCGCTACCCAGGTGCCCCACAACTAATTGTTAATGCAGCAAATAAGCACAAAAATTTTCAACTAATTTGGTTTGTTATGTTGACAGAGGGTCTCTTGAAGGTTTTAGAGAGCATCTGATTATATTGTATTACAATACAGTGTGTGTTAAATCGTTTACGAATGAACGATGACCAGTGAATTACAGGTCTCATTTGAAAAGGAATTATCTGAAGCATGGCTCATCTCCATAATAGATATTTGTTGTCAGATAACTGTGGTTTCTTTGGGAATAAAGGTAGATGAGATAGAGATAATTTCAGGAATCACCGGTATCTAAGCCGAAACATCACTTCCTTAGACAAGCCCTCATAAATACCCAAACTAAATGAAGTCCCTGAGTTATAAACTCCACAGCTCCTTTCATTTTTTCCCTTTCTACCACTTACCACTGTTTGCCATTATGTGACAAGACTAGGTTTTTAATTCTCTCATAGACTAGATATACAGCTTTTAAAAAATAGAAAAATAGTGATCATGGAGAGACCAAAACGTTAGTTATTTTAGTAAGACTTCAGTGGGTTTATGACTCTCTTGTAAACAATAGAAGTGGCAGAAATTATGCTGTGTGACTTCTAGGCTACTTTAGGAAAGTTGATGCAGTTTCCAGGTTAGATTACTCAAGCTCTCACAGTACTCACTACCCTAAGGCCATACCTCACAGAAAAGCCACATGGAGGTGTGTCACTCAGCATACTTGGTTTTTAGCTTTCAAGCCTAGATACCAGACACGTAAATGGATGAACCCTCAGATGCTTTCAGCCCCCAGCCTTAGAACCTTTGCAGCTGAGAGTCTACGTAATCTGTAACAGTGTCAAACTGTCCCCACTATATCCTTCCTAAATTCATGAGCTTTATAATTCTTGAACATAATATGACTGTTGTTTTAAGTCATTACATTTGGAGACAATTCGTTATACAGCAATAGTAACTGTAACACAGAGGATAATGGAGAGATACAAGAATACTTTAATTTGGACAAATAACTAACTCAATAGGCATTTAGGATTCACATCATGGTCTTTGAATACAGAGTCTAATAGGAACCACATAATAAGTGCTTCATATATCCTAAGCGTTACACTAATACCTTTATATGCACAACCTCATACAATTTTTATAACTCTGTATATATGTACTATAAATATCATATTAAAAAAACCAAACAAACAGAAGCTCAGAGAGGTAAAGTACCTTAAATGTCACAGATATAACAAGGCCTCACAGGTGCCAATGGAAAGCTCCAAAGCTCTAAGGACTTTCAGAATTGTCCCAAGTGTGAGCAAGGAGGCAGATCAGACCTTTACATCCTGCATCAACCCATCGTTGGTTGAAGGTGGCTCTAAAGAGTCCCCTTAATTTATATAAAGTTCAAAAACAAGATATACTGTGATATGGTGATGGAAATCAGGAGAGGGTTTCCAACTGGTGGAAGTATTGACTAGAAGGAGAGAGAGTACGCTTCTGGGGAAGTTTATACCAGTCTGTTTATTGATCTGGGTTTTGGTTACAGGAATGTGTTTGGCTTTTGAATATTCACTGAACTACACACTAATAAACTGTAAACTCTTTTGTATGTACCTTGGACTTCAAATTAAAAAAAAAATCTTTTATGTAAGTCCTGATTACCTATCATTACAAAGTTGAGTTTATTTCAAGAATGCAAGGTTGGCTTAAAATTTACTACCATTCACCAGACTACCAGAATGAAGGAGAAAAACCCCATATGATCATTTCTATAGATGCAGAAAAACACTTGATAAATACTATTATTTTAACCAGGACATCTGATAAGTATTATCTTCTCACAAGAACCTATGAGCCATATCTTAGATATGTTCTTCTCTAATTGCTGTTTACTCCTGTTTCTCTTCATTCAAGATTCAAATCCCCTGAGAGAAAATTGATTGGCCTTCTTTTGGTTGTGTTCACACTCCTCTAATAAAGTAAGAGAGTTACTCTGGTCCCTGCTGCATGAAAAGTGGACTAAACATTAAAAACTAGGCAAAAATAAGAAATGATCACTACAACATTTTTAAAATATATATTCATTTGAATAAATCAATGGAGTACCAGGTTCAAAGGCACAGATTCATAAAACTAAATTCATATATTCCGAATTATAAATGGGTCACTGTGATTGGAAAGAAGGATATAAATGAGAAAAATTACTGGATATAAAAGAGCAGAGGTAGACAGGAACCAGATCTTAATGACCTGTTAGCCCACATTGGTAATATAGATTTAATTCTAAAGCACTAGGAAATCACTGAAGCATTGAAAGCAGAAGGGACATGAACTAATGTGTGCTCTAGTTAAGAAAGAGCATGCTGGTATCCGTGACAAGAATGCATATAAGAAGAAGGAACCTCAAGCACAGAGATTAGTTGTAATAATCCAGGTGAGCAGTGGAGCGGACCTGAATTAATTGGTAATGGAATGAAGAGAAAGGGATAGATTTAATTGCAATTTATAAGGTACTTTTCATAAGGCTTAGTATCTAGCTGATTACACAGAAGTAAGGGAGGCTGAAGAATCAAGGCTGAAGGGTGAAAAAGTGGAGGGTGAGTCTAATTACCAACAGAGGGGATATAAGAGAAGGATGGGTAAATGGGAAAAGATGAAGTTAATGAATCCATTGGATCTACTTTAAGTTACCTGTTGGTCATTGCGCTGAAGATGT
Organism: Ursus maritimus; assembly: GCF_017311325.1. Classification (NCBI taxonomy): domain Eukaryota; kingdom Metazoa; phylum Chordata; class Mammalia; order Carnivora; family Ursidae; genus Ursus; species Ursus maritimus. The sequence goes on along the minus strand of NW_024424564.1, from coordinate 3,891,341 downwards.
TCAGTTGGCATCTGGATATATAGGTCTGTTTTGAATTTAGGTATAAACTATCAGAAAGTGGTATACAACTATTTAAACTGTTACTTTAGTTTGGGACTTCTTTCCCTAATCCCTCTCTCTTTGAATTTTCACAACCATTTTTTCTTAAAGAATAGGTTCAAACATCACTTCTGAGAAGCGTTATCTCTCACACCTCCCCACACCATAAGAGACATGAAGGGCAGTTTTATTCTTCTTTACTGTGCTTTCCTTAGTACCTTCAGAGCTGTCCATATTTGACTCTCATATTTGACAGCACTTAGCACAATGATTTATATTCATCCAAAGTTCAAACTCCACAAGGGCAAGGATTAAGGCCTAGCACTTTTCTTCCTAGATGACGGGATAGGATGAATATTTGGTGAAACAAATAACAAAACAATGAGTGAATGAGTCTGCGAACAAAAACAAAGTCTCACAGCAGCCCATTATCCTTAGTACTTCTAGGGCCTGACACATAATAGGTATACAATAAATGATTTTAATTATGAAAGACTAAATAACTACAAAAATCCTTACTTTCCATAATAAATTCATAAATATATGTGAACTGCATGTATGTTTAGTGATTATAATTCCCAACATTGTCTCTCTTTTGCTAGAAACACTATATATGTATAATATGTTAGCTGGAGGAATACACTGAGCTTTATGCATCATATTTTAATAATATACATCATATCAGAAATGTGCTTTATATTCTTCCTGCCCTTATGTGTAATTTGCCCATCATTTCAGGGCACTAGAATTTTGCAACATTCTTTTGCACTCCATTGCAACACTGTCCACTAATACTCTACTCTTTTCTTCATTATTTTACACTTGAGCTATCAATAATATTGAGAAATAATGACAAGTAAAAAGCTAAATGGCATTCTAATTCACTCTGAAAGTGGCTCTTTAAATACTCATCGTCTGGCTAATGCACCATAAGGGGAAATGCACAGCACGTGCTGTATTTCCTAGACATTGACTAGCCGTTGAATCTTGCTACATTTACAGACACAATCCCGATTTTATCTTCCTACATTCTAGTTGTGGTGAGAGACTGTCCATTTATGGGATTATATGAGAGAATGGGTGAATTTGCAGGTATAACATTGCTGGAGAAAAATATACCGAGCATAACGAAATTTCTAAGTAAGATGAGGCTTATTTCTATCAGTACTACTTTTGAAATGGGAATTCATAGTGATCCTAATCAAATGGATTTTAAATATAATGGTATTTAAAAGCAGAGGACACTGCTTTCACATTTTTTGTTTTCATGCCTCAAGTTCTAATTTTGAAGATCACATTTGTACATGTTTATGAAATTTTATTTCTTAAATTCATCTTAAATTCTTTGTGTCAATCATTGAAAATTCAACAGTAATGATGCTTTTTTCAAATAGCCTTTATATCTTTTCTGCTGCTTTTAATCTCTTGGTGGCTAGTAAAATATATATCAAAGCTTCTTTTGAGTTATATTTTATATAAGAATCAATATAGCTCAAAATGAAGCCATATGAGTTGAATTCACGGCTTTAGTTGAGAAGCTTTGAAATAAAGATTTTTGTTCCTAAACTTTTTTTTCTCTTCATATAGTTTCAGAATCATGTAATATGTTCTGTGGGACTGAATTTGCAGAAATCAAGTCTCTGTGTGGTGTTTCTCTATAGAAAAAAAAACAAAGATTTACATGGGAATAATTATTTCCAAATTGTTCTGTGGCCGAAATTATTATTATTTTCTTAAATAGGAGGTAAAATAATCTAATGAAATTAGTACCTGCTCTGTAATCAAATATAGGAATTTAAAGCACAGAACAGGTAATTCATTAATTATGTTAACTTATGGAAGTTAATTAACCTGTGAACCTCAGTTACTTACTTACAAATGGCACAATAATGTCACATTGTAAAACTTAAGTGAAATGTCATTAAAAAATACTACCACGGTGCTAATTATGTGCCAGGGGAGGTTCTAAAGTCTTTATATATACTAATTTGTGTAAGTCGTGTATTTTATACGTACGTTATTTTTAGGTTAGGGTCTGGTATACATAATCAGGATAAAACCAAGTAGCCAATAAGGAAAGTTGGTGACATTTTGAACTTATAAATCACATGAGAAATAAATAATATGATCAAAGATGTTTGGAGAAAGAAACACCAAACCTAGGGGCGCCTGGGTGGCACAGCAGTTGAGCGTCTGCCTTTGGCTCAGGGCGTGATCCCGGCGTTATGGGATCGAGCCCCACATCAGGCTCCTCTGCTGGGAGCCTGCTTCTTCCTCTCCCACTCCCCATGCATGTGTTCCCTCTCTCGCTGGCTGCCTCTATCTCTGTCGAATAAATAAATAAAATCTTAAAAAAAAAAAAAAAAAAGAAACACCAAACCTAATTTTGTTTTTCAATATTAGATAGGTAGAAACACATAGTTCTTGTTATTCATGAGTGATCTTTAGGTACCATGAAAATTAACAATTATTGATTCTTTCATATAAAGCTTATTTAGAGAGCCTAAAAACCCCAAAGTGTCTCAGAATGCCCAGGATTGGAGAAAAAGATGAACGCAGGATGAGGTCTGCAAGTAATTTTAATGCAAATTTCCTGAAGACCTCTAATACTCACCCTTTGCATAGCTGTGAGCAGCCAGAACATGGCTGCAAGCATGAAAACAAACAAAAGGCCTCATCCACGTTAGCACATATGTGAATAATACCTGGAAAAAGAAAGGCTCCTATCCTATCTGCATTCCAGGATGGGACTAGTGAAGATAATGATTCAACTGGGAGAAGTTCAGAAGTTTCCTTTGTTTTGTTTGGTTTGGTTGCTTTTTTTTCCGAAATGGACCCAGAGAATATATGTGAAACTTGTAAGATATCACACCCAATTATTTTAAAAACAGGATTTGGTTATCAAAATGTCATACTTACAAGGCTTAGAAATCACCTGTCTCTCTTCTATTCCTAAGGAATTTCAAAAACATCCAAAGCAATAAAAATTATTCTAGTATCATTTTTATACAGCCTGCACCTTATTATTCATTATTAGGGATTTATATCTGCCCTTGGCTCCTGTCTGAGAATTTCTTTGATTACTTGCTGAGCAATTACCTTCTTTAGCAATAAAAAAGAAATGATAAGGATGAGAAGTGTAATTCAAATTAACTATTTTTCTTTTTCACTAATTTTTAACACTTTCAGCAATTTCTGTTGGTAAAAGGCCTGAGCTGTTTCCACTTAATGCTGCAAATCAGCACTACCTAGCAGATGTTAACAGAGGAAGTAACAGACTCACGTAAATACAATGTTGCCATGTGACCAGAATCTTATTCCTGAATAAATTTTTGAAAGCATAGAAATCGAGGGGCAGTTCTCTCAGTCTGTTTTCAAACAGAATAGAAGCATAAAATCTTGAGGACAGAGAATGAAGATCAGAGGTCCACCTGATGTGTGCCAGTTGTAGAACCCGAAGGGAAGTTAGTGCCAGGGGAAAGATGAATGACTCACTTCTCCCACTTGACTGGCTGCACTTCACATGCACAGTAACTTCTTTGTAAAATATCTTATTACATCCAACACAAAAGAGACCATGAATTGACAGGAGAAAACAATGAGAAAAAACTAAGGCTTTCCTAGGTTAAATCAGAATCAAATTGTGGTTGAGAGCTTTAACGAGAGGAACAAAGGAAATACAAAGGAAATACAAAAGAAAACAAACAAACTAAACTACAGCTATTGGTTATCCCATGCAATAAGATTCAGCCTTTTCATGGGAACATGTCAACTCCCTGGTTAAGTATCTGTAAATAAGAATGAAGCATAATGTGCAGATAACAGAAAGAGAAAATCTGCTACAATTCCAGGGGGGCAAGACCTCCCTAAAATTGTGAAGTAGGTAAATGGTTAAGGAGTACAGAGAGAGCCACCCCGGAATAAACTCTGGATAATTTGGGTAAATGTAATTTGCCTGGTACACACATTCTAATTTTTCAAACTTCAATTTCCTCATCTGCAAAATAGTGTAGATAATAACATACATTCTCTTAAAACTTTTGTGTGATGGGCAACTGAGATAATGCATGACAAACCACCAAAAAAATAGAAGGCAGTGATTATGGACGCAGATGTATTGTGTCTTTGTTTTAGTAAGAATGATGCAATGTAGACTACAGGTGAATTCCAAAACAATTACATCTGTAAAATATTAGTCCCTATTTTGTTTTTACCAGAATTATAAACAAAATCTGATATTAAATCCCTACTATTTTATTGGTGTATAAGCAAATATGTTTTCATATCTCAAATTTTTACTAAAATATGGAACTATGATCACTATTTTTGTATTTTTTTTCTTTTAAAAAAAAAACACTAAGTGGTAAAGCCAGGGCTACCATTATTTATGGACGCCACATATTTATTTCAAAAAGGAACCTAAATACGGATGAATAAACAACTCTGAAATTAACTGTCAATTAAACATCTAAAATCATCACATAATCGGGGATTTCACACATACTCGTTTGTATTTAACAGTCTAGCACGTGTGTGAAAGAGAGAGAGACAGAGACAGAGAGACAGAGAGACAGAGAAGGAAAAAAGCAGGTTTGGCTTCCTTATTCGGCTGCAACGGATCGCTTTCCATCTGCCATGCCCCACATTATTTTTATCAGCTAAATCAATTAGTTCATACAACAGAATTTATTGCCTAGCTTAGTTTTATTTCCTTAAACACGCTCTTGAAAGGAATATTGTTTTACATGAATAAACCCCTTTCCTGAGAAAAAACCAAAATGTATACTTTTGTTTTCTGCACTGAGGGGAAAAGCCTGTACACAACACAGCATTATTTATTTGTGTTTGGTGTTTTGTTTGCCACAAAGCAACAATCATAAATAACAGCCAGTAGAGGACAGAGACTCAGCCTTTAATAATATTGTTTTGGGAATACATCACCTAGCATTGAAAATGTCATATAAAATTCATATCCATAGCTGTTTACAGAGGGGAAAAAGGAACAGTTGCACTTTGCAATGCTAGCACAATTCTCCAAAACATTGAGAAAGATGCCGCATGCTCTTTTTTTCACACTTATTTTTTGGTATCCGGAGCTATGTTTCAGGGTTATATTGATTTTCATTCTGGCTGTGGTTGATTAATGCTTCAGGAAGGAGTCTGGTGCATTAGTACAGAGCTGAATAGAAATATCAGTGCATTTTCTCAAGTCAAAGTGGGGTAGGGGTTCGACAAAAGGAACCCACCTACTGGTTTTATCTGGTAATGTTTTCACACAATAAAATGAATCTTTAAAATTGACAACCACATAGACTGGTTAACAGGAAGCTTGACACTCCTTTCAACACTTGCTATTGTTATTAACGACCTGTCAGCAACTTCTGGCAACCAATAAAATGTTAGTGTTTTGTGAGAACCTTAGTGATCTTTTTTTTTTTTTTTAAAGATTTAATCTCTAGGTTAAGTGTGTTCACCTTATAAATTTGCTTCCCAGAAGGTACATTCTTCAGTAATTGCTTTTCCTTGATAAGGATTTCTCACTCATTACAGGAAAACTGCAAATGTAATAGTTAAGGGACGATTCCATTGTAGTAACATTTTTCATCCTGACCCTATTCCCAAGGTTGAGAAATTGCTCATCAGTTTGTTTTCTATTTGCTTCTTTGCCAGCTGCGTTTTTCTATTTTAATAGCTCATTTTCTACCATCCACAATTCCCTTCCTCATATCAGCTTGACTTTTTCATTATATGACTATTACATGATGCTCACAGATTTCTCTGAACCTATTAAAATGTCCAACATATTGTCAACCAGATAAACAATCACACCTAATTAATGTGACTTGCAAACTCCCATTCATGTCTAAGAAGGAAATACATTTTGTAGAAATAACAGATAACCATTTTGACCCTCTAGTTATTACTGGGTTTGAAATATTACATTTTATTTAAAGAAATGTTAATGATTATTGTGAATAAAAATACATTTAATAAAAGTCTTAGTAATTCAGTTCAGCTGTAATCAAAGGTTATCTTAATTAGAACTCTGAAAGAAATAAACACTTTTGTTATCTTTGCTCTCACATTTACTAAAATTATACAGCTAACAGGGAATGTGATTAAAAATTCGACTTAAAGATGCCTTTAATACTGTCAAAAACTAATAAACTTCAGAAAGTCTACTACCTATATAATGAGAAACTGGTTTGGAATGAACTCTCCAAAGAATAAATATAAAACGTCCCTAGCACCAAGGTCAAATGCATTGCTTACCATACCCTTCAGTTCTATAAAACAATACCACATGCTTGTTTGCCTCAGATGCAAGCCAAGGTTTTTGTTTTACTGAAATTACTGAAAAGCTTTCATTTCTTAATGCTGACACCAAAAAACACAGAGTAAGGTAACTTCTTTTTTTTTTTTTTTTAAAGATTTTATTTATTTGACAGAGATAGAGACAGCCAGCGAGAGAGGGAACACAAGCAGGGGGAGTGGGAGAGGAAGAAGCAGGCTCATAGCGGAGGAGCCTGATGTGGGGCTCGAACCCAGATCGCCAGGATCACGCCCTGAGCTGAAGGCAGACGCTCAACCGCTGTGCCACCCAGGCGCCCCGAGTAAGGTAACTTCTTAATCAACTCAAGTTTATCTTGTCTTAAAATCATACTCTTATTGAATGAGGTCCATTTACTGTCTCAGAAACATGTCTTCTGGAGCCCTGAAGTTTTGATCTGGACTAACTGCTTTCTTGCATGTTCCAAAATTCTTCATGTGAGTATCTTTTGGATTTACTGGAATCTCAATCGTTTTTTTTTTGTTTGTTTTGTTTTGTTTTGTTTAGCATTGTAAGAAATAATGCAGAAAAACCCTTTACCTAGGTTCCACAATTGTAACATTTTGCAAAACTATGCTTATGCTATAATATCACAACCAGAATACTGGCATTGATATAATCCACCAATCATATTCATATTTCTCCTGTTTTACTCATATTCCTGTGTGTGTGTGTGTGTGTGTGTGTGTGTGTGTGTGTTTGCATTTAGTTCTGTACGATTTAATCACCTGTGTAGGCTGTTTCCACCCCCACAGTCAAGACACTGAACAATCCCAAAGTTACAAGTGTCCTTCGTACTGTGATTTTATAACCACAACCACCTTCCTCCTACCTCCTATTACTCCTGTCCTCAATTTCTGGACACCACTAATCTGTCCTCCATCTATAAAACTTTATCATTTCAAAAATGTTATATAAAAAGAATCATACAGTATATAATCTTTAAGGACTTTTTTGTTAAGCATAATTCACTGAAAATTCACCCAACTTGGATGTATAAATAGGTTACTCCTTTATATTGTTGTGATTAACAATTCACTTGCCAAAGGATATCTGAACGCCTTTTTTACTATTGCAAATAAAACTGCTTTTAACATTTGCATACAGATACTTTGTGTAAGCACAAATTTTTATTTCTCTGGGATAAAAGCCCCTGGATATAAGTGCTTGGTCACTTGGTAGCAGCATGTTTATATTTCTTAGACTCTACTAAACTGTGCTCGAGATTGGTTGTACCATTTTGCATTGCCACCAGCAATGTATGAGCAATCCAGTATTCACATCATCATTCGGTGGTATCATTCTTACTTTAGTTATCTCAATAGATAGGTGATGTCTCATCATGGTTTTAATTTCCATTTCCATAATGAACTTATGACTTAGGATACTTTTCAACATGCTATTTGACATCTGTATATTGTCTTCAATGATAATTGAATGTTCATTTCTTTTGTCCATCTTCATACTGGATTTTTTTATGTTGAGTTTCAGGATTTTATATATTCTAGATACTAGTGCTTTGTTGGATACATGGTTTGCAGATATATTTCCCCAGTCTGTAGCTTCTCTTTTCATTCTCTTCACACTCAATTTTTCCTCTATGGATTATCCTATTATTGTAAAAATCTAAGAACTCTTTGCTAAGCCCAAGATCACAAAGATATTCCATTATTTTTTAAGTCTATATTTTTATGTTTTACAATTAACTCTGCATTCCATTTTGAGATGCTTTTTGTATAAGATATGGTTTTAAGTCAAGGTTTATTCTTTTGTTCAAATAGTACCAAACTGATCAAATTGCTCCAGGACCATTTGTTGAAATGGTTATCTTTCCTCAATTAAATTGTTTTCCACTTTTGTCAAAAATGAATTGAGTATATTAAGTGGATATATTTCTGCTCCACTGATCTATGTGACCATCCTTCTATCAATAATATACTGTCTTAATTATTATCGCTGTATGTTAAACTTTATTATTATGTAGAATAATCCTTCCAACTTTCTTCTTCACCACAAGATATTTTGGCTATTCTGGGGACTATGACTTTCTATCTAAATTTAAGAATTAAATTGTCTGTATCTATGAAAAACCTTGCTAGGATTTTGATAGGATTTACATGAGACCAACAGACCGTTACGGAAGAATTGATATCTTTAATGTGTTGAGTGTTCCAATTCATGAACACCACTTATCTCTACATTCATTAGGTCTTCTTTGATTGCTCTCATCAGCATTTTATAATTTTCTGCACATGTATCTTGTAATGTTTTGTTTTCTTAAGTGTATATCTAAGTATTTAATTTTCTTTGGAGTGGTTATAAATGGCATAGTGTTTTTGTTTCCACAAATTCATTGTGGGTATATAGAAATGCCACTGATACTTGTGTATTTATCTTGCCTCCTGCAGCCTTATTAAACTGATTTCTTGGTGCTATGAATTATTCGTCGACTCCTTAGGATTTTCCATGTAGACTATCATGTTATCCACAAATAGAGATTTATTTCTTAATTTAGATCTGTTTTCTATTCTATCACTAGAAATTCCAGTGCTATATTGAATAAGAGTGGTCAGAGAGGACATTCTTGCCTCATTCCCAATCTTTGGGGAAAAAATTTAGTCTTTCACCATCAAGTATAATAAATGTAAACTTTTGTACATGCTTTCTTTCTTTCCAATTGAGTTAATTCCCCTGTATTTCTAATTGGCTGAGAGTTTTATCAGCCATGGATGGGTATGGAGTTTTGTCAAATTGCTGCTATAAAATATCTATAAACTTGTTTGTTTAAAACAGCACATTTATTACCTTACAATTCTAAAATTCAGGGGTCCTAAACAATTTGTTGGCAGGGCTCTGTTCATTCTGGAGACTAAAGAAAAAGATGTGGCCTTGCATTTCCAGCTTGTAGAGGCCTCTTGCATTTCTTAGCTCATGACCTCTTCCTCTATCTTCAAGATTAGCAGAACAGCATATTTGAATCTCTCCTCAACCTCTCTCTCAGTCTTTCTCTGTCTCTGTCTCTGCTTTTCTTACCTTTCTTCCATTATCACACCTCATTCTCCAACTCTAATCTTCCTGCCCCCATTTCATAAGACTCATGTGATTCCATTGGGTCTACTCAATAATCCAGGACAATCTTCCCACCAAAATCCTTAACTTAATCATATCTTCAGAGTTCCTTTTTCCATATAAGTTAATATATTCACAAGTTTGGGAATTAGTCCATAGATATCTTTGGGAATGAGGCATTATTTTCTCTACTGTAGATGATATGATTTCTCCCTCTTAGCTTGTTAATGGATTATACTGCTTGGTTTTCAAGTGTTGAACCAGCCTTACATGCCTGGAATAAACATCACTTAGTCATTTTGTCTAATTATTTTTATACATGACTGGATTCTATCTGCTCATATTTTGTTGGGGGTTTTTAAGTCTAAGTTCATGAGACATACTGGACTACGGTTGTGTATATATGGGTGTACCTATGTTTTATGCTTTGTCTTGGTCTGGTTTTGATAGTAGGATAATAATGCCTCATAAAATGTATAGGGAAGTGTTCCCTCCTTTTCTATTTTTTAAAGATCTTGTGTAAAATAGGTATTAATTTTTTTAAAAGTTTGGTAGAATGCTCCGTAATACCAAATTCAAATTAGAAATTCAATTTTTTTGATGGGTACAGGCAACTCAGATGTCTAATGTACCTTGCTTGAGGCTTGGTAGATTATGGTTTTTGAGGAACTGATCTGTTATTTTGGGGAAAGAGAGAGTTTTTATTTTTAATTTTTAATTTTTTTAAGATTTTATTTATTTGAGAGACAGAGAGAGAGGGAAAGAGAGCACGACAGCAAGATCAGGGTGAGAGGCAGAGGGAGAAGCAGACTCCCTGCTGAGCAGGAAACCCGATGTGGAACTCAATCCCAGGACTCAGGGATCATGGCCTGAGTCGAAAGCAGTTGCTTAACTGACTGAGCCAACTGGGCACCCCAGAAAGAATTTTTAAATTATGAGTTCAACTTAGTTTATAGTTTTAGAGTAATCTATATTACCCATAATCCTATTAGTATTAGGGGAGTTGTGGTAGTTTGTGGTTCTTTTTAGGAATTGGTCAATTCATCTATGTTTTCAAATCTATGTATTTAAAGCTGTTTTCATTATTTCCTTATCATCCTTTTGATGACTGTGGGTTCTCTAGAGATATCCCTCATTTTATTCCTAATATTGGCAATTTGTATCTTCCCCCATTTTTTCTTTTTTTTGCAAGAGGTTTGTCAGTTTCCCTGATCTTTTCAAAGAATCTGCCATTGTTCCATTCATTTTATTATTTTAATGTTTTTCATGTCATCGATTTTTGCTCCTCATTATTCCCTTTCTTCTGCTTCCAATCCCTCCCAATGCTTCCAAAAACTGGAGGGGATATTCCCAAATTCATTTTATAAAGTCAGCATTACCCCGACACCAAAAAAGGACATTATAAGAAAAATTACAGGCCAACATCCCTGATAAACATAGATGCAAAAATCCTCAACAAAATACTAGCAAACTGAATTCAACAGCACATGAAAAGGATTATGCATCATGACCAAGTGGGATTTATCCGTGGGATGCAAATACGGTTCAACATACACAAATCAATAAATATGATGTACCATATTAACAGAATGAAGGAAAAAGTCATATGATCATCTCAATAGATGCAGAAAAAGGTTTTGACGAAATTGAACATTGTTTCATGATAAAAACTCCCAACAAACTGGGAGGAATGTATCTAAACATAATAAAGATCTTATATGATAAGTGCAGAGCTAACATCATACTCAGTGATGAAAAGCTAACAGGTTTTCCTCTAAGATCAGTAACAAGACAAATATGTCCACTCTCACCACTTCTATTCACCATAGTACTAAAAGTCCTGGCCAGAAAAATCAGGTAAGAAAAAATAATTCAAAAGCATCCAAATTGAAAGGAAGTAGCATTGTCTCTCTTGAGGCTTAGGCTATTTCTGTGGGTTGTGGTTCTAATGACAATTTGATTTTCTGGCTTTTTCAGTGTTATTTTGGACTGTTTCATTTATCTGGTGCCACTGGGGCATCCACTGGTCCTTATTGGTGATGACTGCATGCCAAGCTTCTAGATATCTCTTCAGTATCTTCTTCCTTCCATTTTCTCCCCTACCCCCTGCCACTGCCCCACATCTGCCCTGTAGTCTCTGGGCAAAAGAGAAGAATTTCTGACCCAAGGGTACAAAGAAGCTTCATGGTCAGTGGTAGATCTACTGGTGTAGTATTTCTCTCCTGTTGGCTCTGCCCGCCTTCCTTGATATATCTTAATGGAAAAGGGCAGTCTCAAGCCTGGCAGAGGAAAGAACCTCCCTTAGCTGATTATTTCTGGTGGAACTCCCAACTTCTCCCCCTTACAGTTGGTACTGGAACACTCATCCCATCAAGGAGAGCAGTGAGTCCACCTGAGCAGTCTTCTGTTGTTAGGTAGAGGGTAGGGAAATATCAGGGCTGGGTGGTATTCTGTTGAGTGGGAGCATACAAGATTTCATGCTGCTATGCTGTACTATCAGTTTGAAGGTCCCAAACCAGCCTTTCAGAGTTCTCCTTTGGTTTTCTTTTGTGCCTTTTCCAGGGATTATGTACTTGTGCTTAGCGAGGAAGTTTAGGGGAAAACAGGCCTACACCATCTTGTCCAGCCTGAAATTCTTTAAGTTTCTTTTATTTTTGTCTTCCCTTGTAACTCTGAAATTTTACTAGTGCATGTCTAGGTGTCAATTCTAAAATTTATCTTCATCTATACTGAGTAAACACTTAAATTTAAGGCTTATGTTTTTGTCTTTTTTGTTTGTTTGTTTTTGTTTTTCAGCAGTGGGAATTTTCTTTCCATCACTTGTTAACTTTGCCCCACACATTTTACCTATTCTCTCAGGATGGAACTCTTATTAGTTGAATATTGGCCTATCTGTATTGATTATTTATAGTTTTTTAAATTTTTTTCCTGTGAGGCTTACTGTATCTTTATCATTTTGCTGGGTGTTCTGGAATGTTACCATTCTGTTCAGATACTTGTATACATTTTTTTTTTCAGTTTGCAACAAAATTTTTAATCTCTTAGAATACTTTCCCCCCCCATTTTTATAACATTATATCATTTCTGTAAATCGATGGTTTTGAAAAGCTCTGCAAACCAATTATAGGTTTAGTTTTTAAGTTCTTTTCTGAATTATCTCTTATTTCTCCATGATTTCATTTTTTGTTCATTTTCTTTTGTATTTTATTTTTATTCTGTTGCTGTTTTGAGTCTCTTCTGATAAATGGGTAATACATGGCTATTTACCATGAAGCTTGCTGATTGTTAACTTGATATATGAGAGGGGCATTTTCTTCCATTTACAGGGAGTTAGGTTTGCTGTCTATTGCTGTGGTTTCTCAAATGCTGTAATGATGAGAACAACAGCAACTCCCCACAGGTTTCCTCAATTCTTCAGAGACGACCTCTACCATTTGTAGTCCTAGGGCTGAATGCTAGGCTGAATGGTATTTTTCACTTATATAGTGTCTGAAAAGATACACCTATTTTCTTCATTAAACTTCAATCAACACCCCTGTTTTCAGCACTCCTTCACACCTTGGCCCTACAACAAACTGCCGAAGAGAAGCCCAGAACCTTTTCTGGGTTTGACCGGTGATCTGCATTCATGACATACAGACATCTTTCTCTCTGCTTCGCCCACTAACATTCTCCAGAGTCTAGCTTCAGAAAAATTTAAAAACTCATCTGCTTATGAAGACTCCTTTGTTTCTCTTTGCTGTTGTTGCTCTGCTCTTTTTCTATTATTTCTATGGAGCACTGGGTGTGCAGTTGAGGGATAATGGGATGTAAATGCTTGTGCTAAGTCTTCTGTCTTAAACTGCAAGCCTATATATAAAGTTTAAGTGCTAAATTACATTTGTTATAAAGATAAATTTGCCAGCAGAGAAAATCTCTTGAGCATGGTATTTACCAATAATTTCTAGAAAAGAGAACAAAAATGCTGTCTGTTATATTATTCTTTCCATGACAACTGAATTACCGCAACAATTTCCCCAAAGGGTTAAAAGGGAAAGTACACACTGGATTATCCTAAGGTCCTACAGATATTACATCTTTAGAAATCTATTTTTGATCTACTTTGCAATCATGCAGAATATTAACTTTTAAAAATTGTTTTTTTCCTGATTTTATTAGGCTACTTACATATTTATTATTTAAAAAATTGAAACATGTAAGAATGCCAAATTAAATAATTTAAATATGTTTGAATACTCTCTATTCATATGTGAAGGATTATACATAAGAAAATGATACCTTCTTTTATATTTATATATGTATATGTGTGTGTGTGTGTGTATATATATATATATATATATATTTTTTTTTTTTTTTTAATTAGAATGTTTCTACTATTTGATTTGCCATTGACTGGAAATGTAACTAAGGAAAGTCATTTTATCTTCCTGGGTTCAATTTTCTGCCTGAGAAAAGGAGGGATTATTTTAGGTAAGTATGCATTTTCTTAGGATTTTACATTTCATGAAGTTTATGTTTTGGTCTGTATGTGCAATCTGTTTGGAACTTCAGCACTTAAACTGAGGAATTTTTAGTTTCAGTGTTCTACCTCATTTGCTAACATTTACATCAATGAAATATTTTGGACATTCTAGAATTTTTTAAATGTTACTCAAATATTTAATTAACTTCAATAAATGTGAGTCTTTATTTTTGGCAAGGCACTGAACTTATTTTACGAATAATGCCAAAGGCAGTTTAGAGGCCAACACATTATATAGATCAAACATATATTGGGAAATGCATATATTAAGAAAGTACATGAATGTGCTGAAACCATTTTAAAATTTATACACAAAGCAATATTAAAAATCAGTATTTATTTTGCAAGACTGTGTGATAGAAACTTCGAAGTACCTACTACATATCCATTCTCATTTTTTTCCCCCCAATTGAACTCTGGTATTTTTCAGGATGATAATGCACCAAGCAAAAATGACTCAATCTTCTAGATTCCCATGCTGTTAAATTCATATAAATGACCTATACCTGACCAATTATATATAACCTTCAGTCTACTGTGTAGCAGTTCCAAAAAGCTGTTGATATTTACAAAAAGTATCAAACTTGGTACTTTTTTTTGCTTTTTACTTCCTCCTTCCCTCCTTCCCTCCCTGTCTTCCTCCTTCCTTCCCTCCTTCTTAAAAATAGATATAGCAATGAATCTTCCAAGCATAAGGCAATGAGCAACAGAGTAAGGATACTGGAAAACAAAGACAAAACCACCCTTGGAAACTGACTGTACCATGTCAGCTCTGTTCTCCTTTATGTCTGAGTCTTCCTGATTCATAAGAAAAATAGATCTCCATTAAGCTAAATCTTAGCTGTATCTCTATCATGTGAAGCTGAACATCTTAATTATGCAGTTTTTTCATTTTCCAATTAAACACATGCTGATGAAATGACATATGAAGAGTATAATATTAAAATGATCTGTTTTTATTGTCAATAAGGACAGTAAGAGGACACATATGCTACACGAATTCAACTAATATCATATTTTAAAACTTCTCAGAGAAGTGGCATATGCTTGCTAGGAGGTGTCATTTCTAAATATAGGTAACAATATTACCAAATTAGTAAAATTCATAGCTTTAGAAAAAATAAAACTAGACATCTAATCACTATACAGCTTGACCTTAAGGATAAAGAGCAGTTCTTTAGGTGGTCTAAATATGGAAGGACATTTAAAGTAGAAGGAACAACATGTTCAAATATATAGACACAGAATTGTACAATATGTTTAAAGAATGTAAATCGCTCAGTAATTGTCCTAGTAATGTATAAAACTGAGTACAATGGAGATCTAGTAAATTGAATTCTCCCAACACCTAGTACTGTGCCTGGTACATAGAAAGTGCCCAAGCTATTTATGAAATAAGTGAGCAGATAAATGCATTTATGAAAAATTCTATATAGTTTGGAGGTGGTAAGGGAGAAAAAGACAAGGAATATATTAATTCTTGTTTAATGATTACTTTTTTTCCTGATTGTGTCTCTCATAACCAGGTTCTTATTATTTAACATGATGAGAATAATCATCTTAGGAAGGCTATGTTTCTGTGAAAGATAAAACTATATATGTCTACATACTTCCAACATTAATGAATGAGTGTAAATTGTAGGAGTTAACTAAACATGTAATATTGACCATGTTAGTCATCATAGAATTAAAAAAAATGTCAGATACTACTTAATTCACTAAATTATATCATTAAGATTTTAGTAGTTTATGCAATTTTTTAAATAATTTGATGGTACCAGAAATAAGAGATATAAATTTGAAATGTCTCAAAAAGAGGTTGCTTAATGAAGTCATATTTAAGAAATACATGTGACTACTACCAGGTCAGATAAATTATTTAAACCAAATAATTCAGAGATTTGACTTTCTTAATTTATATAAATATTTCTTGCAAAATAACATATATTCTTAAAAATTAAATCTGTCTGTCTAGCCAATCTCCATTTCATCCTGAATTATAGCTTACTTTTACATAAAGTCATAAAAATTGTATTCTTCCAATTTCTATTGGTAATCAACTGTGACATTAAATGGCATAAATCTTTGTTGAATTCATTTCCTGCTTCTTCAAAGAAATGAAAATAAGGTACATCTAAAAATGGTGATTACAGCAAGCACAAGAGATTCTAACTTTTTTGCTAAGTTCTTAGAAGTTTTGATTTAAATTTAAACATTCCCTGCCATTCATCTGTAGCAATAAAAGAAAACTTGCTTCATTCTTGAACTAAAAATGACAGTTTAAGATTTAAACTTTTTTATTATTTCAGAAGAATTTGAAAAGCATCATTTATAGTCCAATGTTTTCTAGCTCAAACCTCACGCAATACCAGTGACTGTAACAGTCTAATATAAAGGTACTAGGCAGCCAGAGAAAATGACTCTAGACCAGTAACTCTTCTGAGACTAACTCATTCTATTGCATTGAGTGCATTTCTAGAACAATCTATACCTAAAGTTTGTCTTACTCATAAAAGTTAAATTATGCATAATATCTATGAGGGGGAGATAATCTGTAGATTTGTGACTTATCTTCTGTAGTACTCTTGAATCTGAAAGATTTTTAAAATTATAAACTATGGAATATTTTTTAAAGCAAAATTTCAAACATGTCAAAATGCTTAAAGGAGTATAATTAAATCTCCAACACATATCAAATGTTCAAAAATTATTAAGATTTCTTTTTCTCCATTGTTAAAATTTATTTACTAAAATTTTAAGGGACATCTCGGAACTTACATACCTTCACTCCTACATACTTCTATTTGCAGTTTTAAAAAAAACAGGCAATTTGTTACAAAACTACTATGTTCATATGACATACATGCACAACAAATCTTTGGAATTATTAAATATCCAGTTCACTCTAGGACAGCCACCAAAAAAGGGAGCAAAAATGGAATCATAAAAAATGCTCAGTTAAAGCCAAAAAGTCACAAGAGTGGAAGACAAAATAAGAACCAATAAAAAGGATAACAAAAGGAAAGAGCAACACATATTTTAGATATTAATCCAACTATGTCAACAGACACTTTGAAAATGAAAATCTACATGCACCAATTACAGGAGAGAATGTGAATGGACAAAAAGAACAAAACACAACAATATGCTGTCTGTAAGAATCTCACATTAAATTAAGATACATACAGATTAAAAGTGAAATAGACGGAGAAAATATATACTATGCTGACACTAACCAAAAGAAAACAGGAGTAGCTATATTAATTTCAGACAAAAGAAACTTCAAACAATGGAAGGTCATCAGGGAAAATGAAAGGCATTACACAATGGTAAAGGAGCAATTCCCTAAGACATACAATTCTTTTTTTTTAATAATATTTTTTTTATTATTAAATATTTTTTGTATTTTGTTAGTCGCCATACAGTACATCCTTAGTTATTGATGTAAAGTTCCATGATTCATTACTTGCATATAACACCCAGTGCACCATGCAATACATACTCTCCTTAATACCCATCACCAGCCTACCCCATTTCCCCATTCCCGCCCCTCTGAAGCCCTCAGTTTGTTTCCCAGAGTCCATAGTCTCTCATGATTCATTCCCCCTTCTGTTTACCTGCCCTTTCTTCTCCCCTTTCTTCTCCTACCCATCTTCCTACTTCTTATGTTCCATAAATGAGTGAAACCATATGATAATTGTCTTTCTCTCCTTGACTTATTTTGCTTAGCATTATCTCCTCCAGTCCCATCCATGTTGCGGATGTTCAGAAATCGTTCTTTTTGATGGCTGAGTAATATTCCATTATATATATGGACCACATCTTCTTAATCCAGTCATCTGTTGAAGGGCATCCTGGCTCTCTCAATGATTTAGCTATTGTGGACAATGCTGCTATGAACATTGGGGTGCATATGGCCCTTCTCTTCACTACGTCTGTATCTTTGGGGTAAATACCCAGTAGTGCAATGGCTGGATCAAAGGGTAGCTCAATTTTTAACTTTTTAAGGGACCTCCACACTGTTTTCAAGAGTGGCTGTGTCAACTTGCATTCCCACCAACAGTGTAAGAGGGATCCCCTTTCTCCACATCCTCTCCAACATTTGTTGTTTCCTGCCTTGTCCATTTTTGCCATTCTAACTGACGTAAGGTGGTATCTCAATGTGGTTTTGATTTGAATTTCCCTGATGGCTAATGATACATAGCCATCTAGCCTCACTCAAAAGTATAGAAATTTCTAAAATTCAGTTTTTATATTCTCACCTGAAGAAGCTAGAGCTGGAACAGAAGAACAAGCCTAACCCACGCACGAGAAAGCAGTTGATCAAGATTAGAGCAGAGATCAATGAATTAGAAACCGGGAGCACAGTAGAGCAGATCAACAGAACTAGAAGCTGGTTCTCTGAAAGAATAAATAAGATCAGTAAGCCTCTAGCAAGACTTATTCAAAAGAATAGAGAAAGGACCCAAATTAATAAAATTATGAATGAAAAGGGAGAGATCACAACCAACACCAATGAAATAGGAAGGATCATTAGAAACTTTTATCAACAGCTTTATGCCAATACATTAAACAACCTGGAAGAAATGGAGGCCTTCCTGGAAACCTATAAACTACCAAGACTGAAACAGGAAGAAATTGATTATTTAAACAGACCAATTAATTATGAAGAGATTGAAGCAGTGATCAAACTCCTCCCCAAAAACAAGAGTCCAGGGCCTGATGGATTCCCCAGGGAATTCTACCAAACATTCAAAGAAGAAATAATACCTATTCTCCTGAAGCTGCTTCAAAAAATAGAAACAGAAGGAAAACTACCAAACTCATTCTATGAGGCCAGTATTACCTTGATCCCCAAACCAGGCAATGACCCCATCAAAAAGGAGAATTACAGACTGATTTATCTGATGAATTTGGACGCCAAAATTCTCAACAAGATCCTAGCTGATAGGATCCAACAGTACATTAAAAGGATTATCCATCAAGACCAAGTGGGATTCATCCCTGGGATGCAAGGGTGGTTCAACATTCACAAATTGATCAGTGTGCTAGATCATATCAACAAAAAGAGTCAAGAACCATATGATCCTCTCAATAGATGCAGAAAAAGCATTTGACAAAATACAGCGTGCTTTCCTAATTAAAACCCTTCAGAGTATAGGGATAAAGGGTACATTCCTCAATTTCATAAAAACCATCTATGAAAAGCCTACAGTGAATATCATTCTCAATGGGGAAAAGCTGGAAGCCTTCCCCTTAAGATCAGGAACACGACAAGGATGCCCACTCTCGCCATTATTATTCAACATAGTACTATAAGTCCTTGCAACAGCAATCAGACAACAAAAAGGGATAAAAGGTATCCAAATCGGCAAAGAAGAAGTCAAACTGTCTCTCTTCACAGATGACATGATACTCTATACGGAAAACCCAAAAATGTGGCAGGATACAAAATCAATGCTCAGAAATCAGTTGCATTTCTATACACGAACAACGAGACTGAAGAAAGAGAAATTAAGGAGTCCATTCCATTTACAATAGCACCAAGAATCATACGTTATCTCAAAATTAACTTAACCAGAGACGTAAAGGATCTATATTCTAGAGACTACAAATCACACTTGGAAGACATTGAAGAAAACACAAAAAGATGGAAAAATATTCCATGCACATGGATCGGAAGAATTAACATAGTTAAAATGTCTATGCTACCCAGAGCAATCTACACTTTCAATGCCATCCCGATCAAAATACCAATGGCATTTTTCGAAGAACTGGAACAAACAGCCCTTAAATTTGTGTGGAACCATATAAAGCCCCAAATCGCCAAGGAATTGTTGAAAAGGAAAAACAAAGCTGGGGGCATCATGTTGCCAGAGTTCAAGCTATACTACAAAGCTGTGATCACAAAGACAGCATGGTACTGGCACAAAAACAGACACATAGACCAATGGAACAGAATAGAGACTCCAGAAATGGACCCTCAACTTTATGGGCAACTAATCTTTGACAAAGCAGGAAAAAAATCCAGTGGAAAAAAGACAGTCTCTTCAATAAATGGTGCTGGGAAAATTGGACAGCTGCATGCAAAAGAATGAAACTTGACCACTCTCTCACACCATACACAAAGATAAACTCCAAATGGATGAAGGACTTTGATGTGAGACAGGAATCCATCAAAATCCCAGAGGAGAACAAAGGAGAACCTCTTTGACATTGGCCACAGCAACTTTTTTCATGACTAATCTCCAAAGGCAAGAGAAACAAAAGAAAAAATGAACTTGTGGGACTCCATCAAGATAAAAAGCTTCTGCACAGCCAAGGAAACAGTAAAAAAAACTAAGAGGCAGCCCACGGAATGAGAGAAGATATTTGCAAGTGACACTACAGATAAAAGACTAGTATCCAAGATCTACAAAAACTTCTCAAACTCAATATACAAGAAACAAATAAATCAAAAAATGGGCAAAAGATATGAACAGACACTTTTCCAAAGACATACAATTCTTAACATGCACGAGCCTAATACTGGATCATCAAAATATGTGAGGCAAAAACTGATGGAATTCGAGGGAGAAAGAGATAAATCTGCTAACATACTCAAATTTCAACACCCCTCTCTCTGAAAAGAACAAATCCAGCAAGCTTCTGCTAAGGACATAGAACTCAACACCATCAATTAACTGGGTATATTTCACACCTAAAGATTACTTTATCCAACAATAACAGAGTTCACATTCTTCTCAAGCTCACATGGAATATTCACCATGATAGACCACATGCTGGGCCATAAAATGCATTGTGACAAATCTAAAGCACAGAAATCATACCATGTATGCTCTCAGACCACCACAGAATTAAACTAGCAATCAATAAGAGAATGATAACTGGGAAATCCCAAAATACATGGAAATGAAACAACACACTTCTAAATAACACATGATTCGAAGAAGAAATTTCAGCAGAAATTTTTAAATATTTTGAACTAAATAAAAATGAAAACAGAAATTATTAAAACTTGTGAGATGCATGGAAACAGTGCTTAAAGGGAAGTTTATAGCACTGAATACACATATTAGGAAAGAAAAAAACCTAAGATCAATAATGTATGTTTCTATCTTAAGAAACTATAAAAAGAAGAGTAAATTAGATCCAAAGTAAGCAGAAGAAAATAAATAAGAAGAATCAGAGTAGAAATCAATGGAATTGAAAATAAGAAGTCAATAAAGAAAATCAACAAAGCTAAAAGGTAATTCTTAGAAAAGAACAATAAAATCAATAAGCCTCAAGGGTGTCTACGTGGCTCAGTTCGTTAACCCTCCAACTCTTGACCTCAGCTCAGGTCATGATTTCAGGGTACTGGGATTGAGGCTCACCTTGGCCTCTGTGCTCAGTAGGGAGTCTGCTTGAAGATTCTCTCCCTCTCCTTCTGCCCCTACCCCTGCTTGCACACACACTCTTACTCTCTCTCTAATAAATACATAAATATTTTTAAAAATCAGTAAGTCTTCATCTCTAGGCTCACTAAAAAAAGATATGACACAAATTATTAATTATTAATATCTTAAATGAAGGAAAAGACATAACTACAGATCCTATGGACATCAGAAGTATAATAAAGAAATATTATGAACAACTGTGTCATCACAAATTTCATAACCCAGGTTAAACAGAGCAATTCCTTGAAGGACACAATCAGCCTAAATTCACACACAAATACATAGACAATCTGAATAGGCCTATATCAATCAGAGAAATCAAATCAGTAATTAATAAACTTCCATAACAGAAAGCACTAGGCCCAGATGTGTTCACTCGTGAATCTACCATATATTTAATGAAGAAGTTATGTCGGTTATCTACAATATCTTTTGGAGGACAGAGACAGAGGGAATCCTTCCTAACTCATTATATAAAGCCAGTATTATTCTAGTATCAAAACTAGAAAAAGACATAAGAATAAAAACTAGAAACCAATATATCTTATGAACATAGGTGTAAAAATCCTCAACAAAATATTAGCAAATCAAATCCAACAATGTATAAAAAGAATTATACACCATGAACAAATGGAATTTATCCCAGGTATGCAATGTTGGTTCAACATTCAAAATCAATTAATGTAATCCATCATATCAACAGGCGAAAGAAGAAAATAACATGATCGTATATCAATAGATTCAGAAAGAGCATTTCACAAAATTCAAGAACTATCCATCATAAAAACTCTCAACAAACTAGTAATAGAGGGAAACTTCCTCAACTTGATAAAGAATATTTACAAAAACCTACAGCTAACATCTGCTCCATCCTATTCTATTTCCTTGTCTCATATGCCCTTTTTTAGCCCCCTGTCCCCCCAAAAAATGGAAGAAAGAAGAAAGACTTCCCTTCCCTCATCTTAAAAAGCCACCATATATATAATGCTCTTAAGGATCACTGGCCCCTCACTGTAGTAATCAGATTTTGTTTGGTTTTTGCTGGAAAACATTAGTAATGAACACTAGGTGGTATTGGGTGAATAACAAAAGACATATATAATATACTAAGATGGACAAGATAACAAAAATACATTCATAATTTAGGTTGGCTAAAAATGACATTTCAAATCAATGCAAAAATAAGTGTGGGGAAAACTTGGTAGTCCTATGTTTAAAAAAATAATGATAAATAAAAACTTAACTCTTTACATTAGAGTTAATTTGAGGTGCAAGAAAAATTTGGATATAAGAATGGATCTATGTATTTTATCATAATAAAATATTGATGAATTCAGATACATAACAAAAGTTATACAAAGATCAAACATACATGCCACTCATTCCACAGTCTTTTTTCTTATATAGAGTTTCCAAATATCAATAAGAGAAAAATCAGTAATAACAGAAAAATGAGCACATGCTATAATGAGATTTCTCAGGGAAGGAAATCCAAAGGAATCTTAAAGGATGAGAAATGTTTATTGTCAATCACAATAAAATAAATATAAATTAAAATTATACTGATACCATTTTTTCTCCTTCAAATTGGTGAAGATTAAAAAGCTTGAGAACACATTGTATTGATAAAGTTTAGGTAAAACAGACTTTTTTTTTTACATTATTGGGGGATGAAAAATAGCAAAAAAACCCCAAAACAATCTAAATGTCTGTCAAAAGCAGAATGATTAAATTGTGGTGTTTAATGCAATAAAGTTTAATGTAGTTGTTTAAAAATATATAAGGAAGCTTTGCACATAATGAAATAAAATTATTTTCAATACGTATTGTTAAGTAAAATAGTCAAGCTGTACAATAGTGTATATAATATGATGAGTTGTGTGAAAGAAAAGGGGGTGTGGATGTATGTATATGCACATTTGGTTATATAAACATAAAATATGTGTGGAAAGTAACCACTGGAAAAAATAATACAGGCTGAATTCAGGGAAAGAAAGTGTATAATTGGAGATCAGTTATGTCAAATGGATTTCAACACTGTTATTTTATATATTTAGAATTTGAACTATGTCTATGTATTACATCAACAAAAATACTAGTTAGAAATTTACAAGTTTCAAGTTTGATATTTAGAAAGTGCAATATACCAGCAATCGTAAATGTTTTTTATCACACTGGAAATCTATTTATTCAAACTGGTGTATTCATTTGCTTTTCTGCCTCCCTCTTCCACATTTAAAAGACCTTTGTTATTATATCAAGCTCACCCACATAATCCAGGATAATCTCCTGATTTTATGTTAGCTGATTAGCACTCTTAATTCCATTTGCAACCATAATTCTCCTTTACCATGTAACATAACATTTGCACAGGTTCTGTGAATTAAGATGTAGACATCTTAGTAGGGCCAATGTTCTGCCTCCCACAATAGGCAACTTTTGGGAAATATCTGTACTTTGCTCGTGTGTAAAATGGAGCTACCACAACCCCAAAACAATTTGGTCTTGAGCTCCTTCTGCTTTTTGAAATTATGAATTATGCTATATTAAACAGTATAGGGTTAGGAGTCAGAGAGGTGCAGCTACCAACCACAGGTAGGTTTGTCACCTTTCTAAATGTGACCTTGAGATCTTTCCTTCAATTTTCTTAGCTTTGATCACTTACGCTCTAATATGGGAATAAAAGTATGTACCTCATGGAGCTGTTGTGACAATTGAGTGAAATAATGTATATAAAGCTCAGACACATAGTAATGAAACTATTTCAATTTAATAACATGGATGAATCTTAAAACTTAATGTTAAACAAAAAATGATGGAATATACACATAAACTGCATAGGGAAAGGATTCATGGAAAAGCATATAAACACTTTCCTGTTATTGAAAATATTCTAATTCTTTTCTTTCAAGATTTATTTATTTACTTGAGAGAGACACAGAGAGTGAGAGAGAGATTGGAAGGAGGGGCAGAGGGAGAGAATCTTCAAGCAGACTCCCGACTGAGCATGGAGCCCACACAGGGCTGGGATCATGACCTGAGCCAAAACCAAGAGTCAGACCCTTAACCAACTGGGCCACTCAGGTGCCCTGAAAATATCCTAATTCTTAAGTTAGAGGGTGAACTCACAAAGGATTAATTTATAGTTTTATTATATTTTTAAACTTATAAATAGACTATCAACACCTATCTATCCTTTTGTGTTTACCAAATGCTATATAAGAAAAATTTTAATTAGTAAATTTTTTAAAAAATTCAAGTGCCATGATTAGAATGAATAATTATAAAATGCTAGAGGGAAATGTCCATTTATTATGCAAAAATAATCACTGTACCACCTTCCTAATACATAAATTAACGTATTAGTTATTTAAATATAATGAGAATAAGATCCTCTGAAATAACAGAAGTAGGAAATTGGAGAAAGGCAAATAGTCTGAGAGAAATGTTGATTCCATTCATTTAAATCTCTTCAATTAAAGCATTTTTCACTAAATTATCAATACTTCTCTTGATCCTAATTTCCTCTTTTGGATTAGATCCTACAGTCCAGTTAACTCTGGTAAATTTTATTGAGTTTACTCTACAGTAAATCCTTGTGAGTGAAATCAACATACACTTCAAATGAGGAAAAGAAAAATGAACCTGAAGAAAATTGACCTGCATCCTTCAATTGACTTTGAAACAACCACAGAGCATTTTAAAAATCAAGTTTAGAACTATTTATCCTAGTGAGAAACCCAGAAAGAAAATGCTCTTTACACTAAAAGGAAAAAAAAAAAAAAGCTGGCTCCAAAGAAACATACAGATTAAAAGCTTTTTATCAATAAAAAAGATCTAATTACTATTGTCAGGATCGTCTTTTATTGTAGCACCTCAACACTCAAGAGAGGATACCATCTGGGTGGATTTCAGTCAGCTGGTGAAGGTAACCTAGCAGAAATGTCAGCAATAAAAACTGCTTTCTCAAATCTTTCTGATTAAATACTCTAGCATAAATTCACTCAGAGTTGTTAGGGAAGCCACTGAAGTTCACTTGTTAATCCTTGAAAAATTTCATTCTGAAATCCACAAAATGTTTGAAGTCTATTCTGTAATCTGATTCATATTATACACCCTTAATTGAACTATAATTTTCTGTCTTTCTCAGTGATGTAATTAAATCAGAGTGATTCAACTCCATGATGATTGAAAGAGCATGGGGCTTTAGTTCCTCCTTCCTTTTTAAAAGGTGGTTTGTCAATGAACTGAAATCTGTGGGACTGGATTAAGGCACCTAAATAGATGTGCCTTCCAAATAAAAATATTTTGTGGAATAAACTGGTTGTCCTTGCTAAATCTTTCAATAGCATTGAAATACTCTCATTTCTACCATATGAAGTTTACTGCTTTTATTACCATTATAAAAATTCCATTTATGTAATTATTCTATCTCCTTTTCTTCAGGAATCAGAGTTTGATTTGAAATATGCCAGTGATGGGGCCCCTAGGTGGCTCAATCTGTTAAGCAACCAACTCTCGATTTCAGCTCAGATCATGATCTTGGGGTTGTGAGATCGAGCCCCATGTCAGGCTCTGCACTGGGCATGGAGCTTGCTTAAGATTCTTTCTCTCCCTCTCCCACTTTCCCTCCCCACCCTCTCTCTCTCTAAAAAAAAAGAAAAACAAAACAAAACAAAGTATGCCAGTGATGATTTGTAAACTCGAATTGGGATTCAAATAGGATTTGTGAACATGCAGGAATGACTACCAGAGATATTTTTAGCAATTACATTCTAATCTAACTCATGTGCCCTGAAAAGATGATTTTCCCCTTTCAATCCATTGGGAAAGACCTATTTTTTAAACTTTGACTTCTTATTTTGCTATTGAAAAAAAGATCCATACCTGTCCATATTAATATATAGTTGTTTGAAATGATGGACTTTTCCTAAACTGGATTATCTTCTCATTGAGCAGGCTGCCACTAAACTTGATTGTGGTTCTTAAGGTGTGTTCATCAAGAGAAATAATCTAAACACGGATTCTAAAAATTATCTCCATACAAAATAATTTACTATCTTTCTTAAACAAAAATTGCAATGGCCAGTCTGGCTCTCTTGTTTTCCTTTACTCTTTTTTTTCCCTTTAGCGTAGGGGAGGGGAAAGGGGAGGGGCAGAGGGAGCAGGAAACAGAGAATCTCAAGCAGGCTCTACACTCAGTGCAGAGCCCGATGCAGGGCTCGATTTCACAACCCTGAGATCATGACCTGAGCCAAATCAAGAGTCAGATGGTCAACCAACTGAGCCACACAGGTGCCCCTCCTTTACCCTTATTCAGCCATTTCTTTCCCTTTTGCCTTCATATTGTGTTTCATCATGTCCCTGGATCAACTGTGTTCTTAGTACATGTAAGGAGATCTTTTCAATATTGACCAGGCTTAAAAAATAAAGTAAAAATCAACATGTCATCTCTTAACATCAGGAAGCAGACCTGGGACACAGAGTGTCCTGCCCTGAAACCCCCTCTATAGCCTGGGGCCCACTCCTTGCCCCATTTCTTCCTAGAATTAGATGCTCCTGGCACTGTGTGTATCTCCTGCTCATAAGCAGTTTTGTCTTTGTAGTGCTTTTTAGCCTTGTGGACATTATACCTGTTCCTTCTTATTAAACTCTAACACATCAACTGCTGGTATGAATTACCAAGTCATCTTTCATATCTTTCTGGATATCAGTAGCTAAATCGGACTTCACTGGCTCACCCTAGTGAGCATCACTATTTTCCTAATACCTGACTCCACTTACCTGACCGATTCTATCCCTTACAGAGCTTTAAAACACATTTCTAAAAAAATACTGAATCAAGTATTTTTATTGAATTTTTCAGATAATGACTAACTTTTCCATTTTAATATGTAAATCTACAGAAGACAACATGGATGTTATGAAAAACCTGTAGAATGTGTATTAAGGGATGGGTTTCATTCAACATTTATTCAGAAATACATAATGAGTATCACCATGTACTAGCTACTAGAGTAACACAAGGGATATGACAATGTCCCTGCTTTTAGGGGATTTTGTAGAGTAATACAGACAATATGCTATCAAAATAAATTAACATATGTGGAATTTAAGAAAGAAAACAAATGAACATGGGGGGTGGAAAGAGAGAAGCAAACCATAAAACATACCTCTTAATTACAGAGAACAAACTAGGTTACTGGAGGGCAGGTGGGCAGGGAATGGGCTAGATGGTTGATGGGTATTAAGGAGAAAACTTGTGATGATCACTGGGTGTTATATGTAAGTGATGAATCACTAAATTCTACTCCTGAAACTAATATTACACTGTATGTTAAGTAACTGGAATTTAAATAAAAACTAGAAAAAAAAAAAACAAAAACCAACACCAAACCTTCAAGCTTACAATGATTCTGAAGAAAAAAATTAACATGATGATCTTTGGGTAATTTTAATACTATGAAGTAATAAATCAGAGAAATATGAGAGCAATTGCTAAATATTAGCTGTCAACAAAGGCCTGAATGATGAGAAGTCATGAGCCCCAGGACAACCTGCGAAGAGTGTTCAAAGAGATAGAACAGCAAATGCAACATTTTAGGAGGAAATATTTAAAAAGTTAGATCACAGGGTGTCTGGGTGTCAGTCAGTTGAGCACCTGACTCTTGTTTAGACTCAGGTCTGATCTCAGGGTCCTGAGATCAAGCCTTGTGTTGGGCTCCATGCTCAGTGAGGACTCTGCTTGAGTTTCTCTCTCCTTCTCCTTCTGCCCCTCCGCCCTGCTCTCTTTCTCTCAAATAAATAAATACATCTTAAAAAAAGATCGCATATAACATGAAGAAAGTTATATTTTAAAAAGAGGAAATTGACATTAAAATACATTCTTTGATAGAGCATAATTCTGGAAAAGAGCATAAGGTTACATTAATATGAAATATCATTAAGAACAAAAAAATACTTTCTCCTAACAACAGCAAAGAAATATAGAAGTTTACAGACTCAATCAGAATAATTATTGCTCTCCAGATTAGATTCGGACTTCTGAAGTTCCCTGGAAAAAGTTTATTGGTGTTACTGTTGTCTTTCATTTATGTTTTCTCTTCTTTTTACTCCATAATTAATTCTTTCCAGAAAAAATGTGCATAACTCCTCTGAAGTATAGGCTGGAATAAAATAGCATAGATTCAGAAGGCTTCCATCTCAACAACTGCACATTAAAGGTTGTATACCCGAGAATAAACATGACTAAAGAGAAAGCACCTGATCCAAACTGTAGAGGTCCTCCGCTTTCTTTGGTCTGAGTAACCACAAAAGTATAGAAAGAAATGACTTAAGTTTGTAGTAATGAAACATGGTCATCATATTTCAACTCTAACTTACTACCTTGAAGATATTACACACTTATACCAATGAACAAGATATTCCAATATTATCTTTGAAAGATTCCGGAGAGAAATGTTAAAATCTAAACTGAACACTATGTCATGGGGAAGAGTTTGTAAATAGTGGTGGCAGCTGGAATATTTTAAAATATGGATTGTTCTTTCTGTGTTTGATCATGGCTAACTTAAATTTAGGAATAGCATAAAAAGGCATTATACTAGTTTTTAGCACAATAGGTTAGGCAAACAAATCTAAGTTTAATTTCAACCTTTGCCACTTCTGTCTTTCTGTCTATCCATATTTCATTCTGTTGTAAATGTTCAATGCTGATCATGATCAAGAAAATCTAATTGAAACCTTTATTTCACAAAGAAGAGTTCAATGACTGGACCAAGATCACAGGCCTAGAGCAATGATGGTAAAACATAGCCCTATCTGCCTTCTCCAGATCAAAAAAATTGATGACTGCCCCCATTAACCCATCAAAAATAAGCT
Organism: Ursus maritimus; assembly: GCF_017311325.1. Classification (NCBI taxonomy): domain Eukaryota; kingdom Metazoa; phylum Chordata; class Mammalia; order Carnivora; family Ursidae; genus Ursus; species Ursus maritimus. The sequence goes on along the minus strand of NW_024424564.1, from coordinate 3,862,060 downwards.
AAGGGGGCGCCTGGGTGGCTCAGTCAGTAAAGCATCTACCTTCAGCTCAGATCATGATCCTGGGGCCCTGGGGTCAAACCCCACATTGGGCTACCTGCTCAGTTGGGCATCTACTTCTCCCTCTCCCTCTGCCCCTGCTTGTGTGGTCTCTCTCTCTCACTCACTCTCTCTCAAATAAATAAATCTTTTTTAAAAAAAGAATATGATAGGAAATAAATATTTTTCTATTCATTTCTTTTTTGATACCACTTTAAAATTTTTTTTTCTTATTAATAATGACAGACTATAAAACAAGAGTCCTCTTTTTAGTATTATCACTATCACTAAATTGGGAGGACTGTTAATTCATCAGTTTTAAAACGAGTTGCTCCTTAGCAACCTCCAAAGGTAAAACTGAGGTTTGGCTAGGTATGTATAAATGTGTGCATTTGCTTTTTGTTGTAATTATGAACTTATGGCTCAAACATATTTTATTCATTTTAGCTCCTGGGGTAATTATTCTCATCAGTTCACAAATTGCTATCATAGTTTGTCCTCATTGGCACCTGAGTTCTTTTGTCATAATTTAGTAATTTAAGAGCTTTGTTGTTTTGTTGTATGTCAAGATATTCTAAGTTCTCCCCAAACATTTCTGTCCCCAGACACTTAATCAGCCATTTCTTCAAAGTGTCCTATTTCCTTTCACTGAAAAATACAGTTTAAAGACCACAATTGATTCTTGGAAAAGATGGCAGAGGAGTAGGGGACCCCTTTTTCAGCTGGTCCCCTGAGTAGAGCTGGATATCTACCAGACCATCCGGAACACCCACGAAATCAGCCTGAGACACAGGAAGATACATCTGGATCTCTACAAACGAACATCTCCAGTGCTGAGTATTGAGGTACATACGAAGTGGGGAGCCGTGAATCCACGCACAGATATCGGGAGATAAACGGAAGTGGGAGGGAGCCGATGCATTAGGGTGCCGGGAAGTAGCAGCCACCTGCACTGGGGAGCAGGTGGACTCGCGGACCAGGACCCACGGGAGAGCAGACTGAGACCGTGAGCCCAGGGAACGTGTGGGAGGCCAGACTGAAAACCGGAGCTCCGGAGCGCTCACTGGAACTGGACTAAAACCAGGAGCTCGGGAGCACGCTCATCCAAACTGAAAACTGGAGCTCTGGAGTGCACACTCGAACCAGACTGAAACCGAGAGCTCAGGAGCACGCACAACCAGACTGAAAACCGGAGCTCTGGAGTGCTCACTGCAACCGGACTGATACTGGAAGCTTGGGAGGGAGTACGCGTGTGACCAAACTGAAAACCGGTGCTCCTGAACACGCGCGAACCACAATGAAACAGGGAGCTCGGGAGCATGTGCAGGAACCGGGGGCAGCTGGCAGTGTTAGAAGCACAAAAGACAGAGACACGCCGGCCCTGGAAGTGAGGGCTGGGAGAGCGGCTGTGGGGTGCACAACCCTCAATGCTGCAGGGTTTTTAGCAGTACCAACAGAAACAGAGTTAAAGTGGCTAAGAGAGCTAGTGGAGAATGGACTGTGATCTCTCTGAGACAGAGGCTAGGTAGGATACAGCCACTGATGCTCTGACTTTCAGAAGAGGCACAGAAAACCACCAGGGAAAGCCGCCAGAGAACAAAAGCCTGGAAATACCAGCTCACATTGTGCCCATCCCAGCCCCCCTTGCAGGGGACAGGGATACTCTATCCAAACAGGGTTGCCTGAATATCAGGGCAGCAGGCTCCTCCCCAAGAAGGCAGGCAGAAAAATCAAGAAGCCCACATCCTAAGGTCCCTATAAAACAAGTGCACACTGCCTGGGTCCTGGTCAATAATTTGGGCTTTGGGCATCCCCGCAAACTCTCCTCATCAGGATGATGAGGATGAGAAATCCCCCCCAGCAAAGAAAAGATAATAAGTCTGTGGCCTCTGCCACAGAACTGATGGATATGGTTATAACCAAATTGTCAGAAATGGAGTTCAGAGTAACAATGGTCAAGATGATGTGTAGACATGAAAAAAATATTAACAAAAATATTAACAAGAATATAGAATCTCTACGGGCAGAAATGAGAGCAAATCTGGCAGAAATTAAAAATGCTATGAATCAAATGCAGTCTAAACTAGATGCTCTTACGGCCAGGGTAAATGAGGCAAAAGAACAAATTAGTGAATTGGAGGATGGGATGGTAGAAGAGAAAGTTAAAACAGAAACTTGGCTCAAAAAAAATCCAGTCTCAAGAATGTAGATTACGGGAGATTACTGACTCAAAGAAACATTACAGTGTCAGAATCATCGGCATCCCCAAGGGGGTGGAGAAAGAGTGAGGTCTAGAAGAGATATTTGAACAAATTGTAGCTGAGAACTTCCCTAATCTGACAAAGGAAACAAGCATTCATGTCCAAGAGGCAGAAAGGACCCCTCCCAAGGTCAGTGACAACAGACCTTCACCACTTCACATCATAGTGCATGCAATTCGCAAATATTAGATCCAAGGATACAGTACTGAAAGAGGCCAGGGGGAAGAAAACCCTTACGTACAGAGGGAAAAATAGCAGAATAATGTCAGACCTGTCTACAGAGACCTGGCAGGCTAGAAAGGGTTGGCAGGGTATTTTCAAAGCTCTATCTGAGAAGAACATGCAGCCAAGGATCCTTTATCCAGCAACGCTGTCATTCTGAATTGATGGAGAGATAAAGACCTTCCAGGATTGGCAGAAACTGAAGCAATTCATAACCACCAAACCACCCTTACATGAGATATTAAGGGGGGTTCTATAAAAGTAAAAAGGCCCAAGAGTGATACAGAACAGAAATTTACAGTCTATAGAAACAAAGACTTCAAGGGCAACATGACATCATTAAAATCATATCTCTCAATAATCACTCTCAATGTGAATGGCCTAAATGCTCCCATAAAACGCCACAGGGTTGCAGACTGGATAAAAAGACATGACCCATTCATTTGCTGTCTACAAGAGACTCATTTTGAACCTGAAGATACATCCAGACTGAAAGTGAAGGGAAGGAAAACCACTTTTCATGCCAATTTACCTTAAAAGAAAGCTAGGGTAGCAATTCTCATATCAGACAGATTAGATTTTAAACTAAAGACAGTAGTTAGAGATACAGAAGGACACTATATTATTCTTAAAGGATGTATCCAACAAGTGGATATGACAATTATAAATGTCTGTGCCCAACAGGGGAGCAGATAGATACACAAGCCAACTCTTAACCAGAATAAAGAGACATATAGATAATAATACATTTATAGTAGGGGACCTCAACACTCTACTCTCATCAATAGACAGATTACCTAAGCAGTAAATCAACAAAGAAAGAAGAGCTTTGAATGATATACTGGACCAGATGGACCTCATAGATATATACAGAACACTACTCCCCAGGAAAACAGAATACTCATTCTTTTCGATTGCACATGGAACTTTCTCCAGAATAAACCATATATTGGGTCACAAAACAGGTCTCAACCGATACCAAAAGACTGAGATTATTCCCTGCATATTCTCAGACCACAATGCTTTGAAACTGGAACTCAATCACAAGGAAAAATTTGGAAAAAAACTCAAACATTTGGAAACTAAGAACCATCCTGCTCAAGAATGATTGGTTAAACCAGGAAATTAAAAATCACTTTAAACAATTTTTGGAGACCAATGAGAATGAAAACACATCATCCAAAACCTATGGGATACTGCAAAGGCAGTCCTATGGGGAAAATACATAGCCATTCAAGCCTCATTCAAAAGAATAGAAAAATCTAAAATGCAGTTTTTATATTCTCTTCTCAAGAAGCTGGAGCTGGAACAGAAGAACAGGCCTAACCCATGCACTAGAAAGTAGTTGATCAAGATTAGAGTGAGATCAATGAATTAGAAACCGGGAGCACAGTAGAGCAGATCAACAGAACTAGAAGCTGGTTCTTTGAAAGAATAAATAAGATCAGTAAGCCTCTGGCAAGACTTATTCAAAAGAATAGAGAAAGGACCCAAATTAATAAAATTATGAATGAAAGGGGAAAGGTCACAACCAACACCAATGAAATAGGAAGGATCATTAGAAACTTTTATCAACAGCTTTATGCCAATACATTAAACAACCTGGAAGAAATGGAGGCCTTCCTGGAAACCTATAAACTACCAAGACTGAAACAGGAAGAAATTGATTATTTAAACAGACCAATTAATTATGAAGAGATTGAAGCAGTGATCAAACTCCTCCCCAAAAACAAGAGTCCAGGGCCTGATGGATTCCCCAGGGAATTCTACCAAACATTCAAAGAAGAAATAATACCTATTCTCCTGAAGCTGCTTCAAAAAATAGAAACAGAAGGAAAGCTACCAAACTCATTCTATGAGGCCAGTATTACCTTGATCCCCAAACCAGGCAAAGACCTCATCAAAAAAGAGAATTACAGACCGATATCCCCGATGAATATGGATGCCAAAATTCTCAACAAGATCCTAGCTGATAGGATCCAAAAGTACATTAAAAGGATTATCCATCAAGACCAAGTGGGATTCATCCCTGGGATGCAAGGGTGGTTCAACATTCGCAAATTGATCAGTGTGCTAGATCATATCAACAAGAAAAGAGTCAAGAACCATATGATCCTCTCAATAGATGCAGAAAAAGCATTTGACAAAATACACATGCTTTCCTGATTAAAACCCTTCAGAGTGTAGGGATAGAGGGTACATTCCTCAATTTCATAAAAACCATCTATGAAAAGCCTACAGCGAATATCATTCTCAA